>NW_027008752.1:0-75309 GCF_036934945.1 Oncorhynchus masou masou
GTTAATAAAACTGTTCATTGTTAATAAAACTGTTCATTGTTAATAAAACTGGAGTGATGTCAGATTGTTAATAAAACTGTTCATTGTTAATAAAACTGGAGTGATGTATGATTGTTAATAAAACGGTTCATAGACCAATTATTGTATATTGTTAATAAAACGGTTCATAGACCAATTATTGTATACTGCGTCCAGTTCTATAAGCTGCAAATAGGTTGAAATGAAGTAGTTTGAAACAACGACTTGAAATATAGGTATTTTCAACGTTCAACCAAAACCGAACGTAGTCTTGACGTCATTATATAGTTTTTTCAAAGATATGAAAAATACTTATTTTCAACGACCTAAAAGAAGAAAAAAAATCGTCTCTCAACTAAAACTGAATGTTGGACGTCGGACAAATGTTATTGAAAAGATGACTATGCAGCCCAATGTCAAAACAGTTTTAATGGGTCCAAATCGATAACCAATACGCATAAACAGTTTGTGATATTGAAAACCTAAACATAAAATGTACTATCTACACAATCATCTGAAACAATAATCATATTATTATTATTTTTTAATGAGCACTTAATAAACTGCACAAGCAGTTCGGGCGGCAGGTAGCCTATTGGTTAGAGCGTTGGTAAACGAAAGGTTGCAAGATTGAATCCCTGAGCTGACAAAGTAAAAATCAGTTAACCCACTGTTCCTAGGCCGTCATTGAACATAAACATTTGTTCTTAACTGACCTGCCTAGTTAAATAAATAAAATAAAAAACAAGCATCTAAAACACTTGTTTTGACAACTGGCAATAAATCACTGATATCTATTAGGGGGGAAATCAGGTTGTACGTGCTGTTGAAACTAACAAAAATAACAAACAAAAACATGGAAATGGGAGACATATTTTACCTCATAGGTTAGAGGACAACCGACAGAAGACAGTCAGCTACATTTTGGAGTGACGCATTGAAATTTCGGGGTCTCCAAAACGAAGAGAAACACAACACATATTTAGCATCACTCACATCAATATCACGTTGAAATCAATTGCACAAGAGGGGGAGATGAGGTTGCACGACCTGATAAAACTATCAGCTCAAAAAACACACGGAATAATGTGTACATCACTGGTTAGTGATAGCTCGCTACATTTTGAAGTGTTGCATTTTGATTCAAGTAGGTCGCCAATGCAGTAAGTGTAATGCAACAAGTTCTTGTTAATCACAAATAGTACTTTCATTTCAGAACCTGGATTTTTCCCCTGATGAGGCTAATATCCATATCACACTGAAATCAATAGAACAGGGGCAAAATATTAGGGTTCTACATTGTCAATTAAAATACGCCTTCTACAATGTTAAAAACAATCTACATTGTGACATTATTTCATTGATATCTTGAAACAACCTATTCATGTATGTATTTTCTGATGTTTAATCAGAGATCTTTTACCAGAGTATCTCTTGTCACATTGATCACAGCTAAAGGATTTTTCTCCTTTGTGTTTTTTAAGATGTACCATCAGGCAGCTTGAGCGAATAAAACTCTTCCCACATTGCTTACAGCTATGAGGCCTCTCTCCAGTGTGTGTTCTCTGGTGTGATAGTAATGTATATAATTTTGAAAAGATCTTTCCACATTCAGAGCAGCTATAAGGTTTCTCTCCAGTGTGAATTCTCTGGTGTGATTGTAATGTATATAATTTTGAGAAGGTCTTCCCACACTCAGAGCAGCAGTGAGGTTTCTCTCCAGTGTGTATTCTCAGGTGTGCTATCAGGTTGCTTGATTGAGCAAAACTCTTCCCACATTGATTACAGCTATAAGGTTTCTCTCCTGTGTGTGTTCTCTGGTGTGATTTAAAATTTCCTGAGATAGAAAAACTCTTTCCACAGTCAGAGCAGTGGTAAGCTTTCTCTCCTGTGTGTATTCTCTGGTGTATAGTCAGATGGCTAGATGAAACAAAACTCTTCCCACATTGATCACAGCTATAAGATTTCTCTCCTGTATGTGTTCTCTGGTGTATTGTCAGACGGCTAGATGAAACAAAACTTTTCCCACATTGATTACAGCAATAAGGTTTCTCTCCTGTGTGTGTTCTCTGGTGTATAGTCAGAGAGCTCGAAGTAACAAAACTCTTTTTACATTGATCACAGCTATAAGGTTTCTCTCCTGTGTGTGTTCTCTGGTGTATAGTCAGACAGCCAGATGTAACAAAACTCTTCCCACATTGAGCGCAGCTGAAAAGTTTCTCTCCAGTGTGAATTCTCTGGTGTGATTGTAATGTATATAATCTTGAAAAGGTCTTCCCACAGTCAGAGCAGCGTTGAGATTTCTTCTCTGTGGATCTCTGCTGGTGTTTTTTGAGGGTTTCTGATGTGGAGAGACTCTTCTTTGCCTCTTCAGCTTCATGATGTTGTTGAGGCTCCCAAGAGGATCCACAATAGTCATGTCTCTCTCCTGTGTGAACGACAAAGTCAGGCAGATGGTTAAAGGCCCACAACAGCAGAAATCCACTGTTTATTTGAGCTAAAAGGTGAAGCCCATGATGTTGTGCAACAGTTTACGTCTGTAAACTGTAATTTAAATGTTGTGATGAACTTATTTGACAATTGTCTTAAGACAAATCTGCCCAGATTCAAGCCTTTCTGAAGCACTCCCAGATCATCACCAATCTTCCACAAAATTTCAGTGGGTGCGAGACACTGTGGCTTGTAGGCCTCTCCCACTGTGAAATTTGGTGGAGGATCGGTGATGATCTGGGGTGCTTCAGCAAGGCTGGAATCGGGGCAGATTTGTCTTTGTGAAGGACGCATGAATCAAGCCACGTACAAGGTTGTCCTGGAAGAAAACTTGTTTCCTTCTGATCTGACAATGTTCACCAAAACTCTTGAGGATTGTTTTTTCCAGCAGGACAATAATGCTCCATGCCACACAACCAGGTCAATCAAGGTGTGGATGGAGGACCACCAGCTCAAGACCCTCTCATGGCCCAATCTCCATACCTGAACCCTCTAATATCATCCCTCTCACCAACATGTACAGCACCAAAAAAGTACCACTTATCAGTTGATTATGGACTAACAGTCTAACAGTTTGAAGGACACAACTGATGTTATTCTAGTTAAACAGTGAGAGACAAGTTGAGTTTCATACTGGGGCTAAATGGCTAATGTAATGATGCATTAAGCCATGTATATAATATATATATATAGTACCAGTAAAACGTTTGGACACACCTTCTCATTTAAGGGCTTTAAAATAAATGTTTCTTTTTTTGTTTTTTACAATTTTCTACATTGTAGAAGACATCAAAACTATGAAATAACACATGTGGAAACATGTAGTAAATAAAAGTGTTAAATCAAAATATATTTTAGATTTTTCAAAGTAGCCACCCTTTGCCTTTCATGACAGCTTTGCGCACTCTTGGCATTCTCAAGGCAAAGGGTGGCAACTTTGAAGAATCTCAGATATATTTAGATTTGTTAAACACTTTTTTTGGTTACTACATGATTCCATTTGTGTTATTTCATAGTTTTGATGTCTTCACTATTACTCTACATGGAGAAAATAGTTTTTTTTTAATAAAGAAAAACCCTGAACTGAGTCCAAACATTTTACTGGTATATGTGGATTGCTCTGGACGCCCAGAAGACCAGACTGGTCTGAAGGTAGTTTGGTATCAGTCTAATAAATTAATGGAAGTCGACAGTATTTAGAAGTTGTTAATGAATGGAAGTCTACAGTATTTAGAAGTTGTTAATGAATGGAAGTCTACAGTATTTAGAAGTTGTTAATGAATGGAAGTCTACAGTATATAGAAGTTGTTAATTAATGGAAGTCTACAGTATATAGAAGTTGTTAATGAATGGAAGTCTACAGTATATAGAAGTTGTTAATGAATGGAAGTCTACAGTATTTAGAAGTTGTTAATGAATGGAAGTCTACAGTATTTAGAAGTTGTTAATGAATGGAAGTCTACAGTATATAGAAGTTGTTAATTAATGGAAGTCTACCGTATTTAGAAGTTGTTAATGAATGGAAGTCTACCGTATTTAGAAGTTGTTAATGAATGGAAGTCTACAGTATTTAGAAGTTGTTTGGTGTCTAAAAAAACAGGTTTAATATGTCAAATAAAATAGTTTGGTTTTTTGGTTATTAATTGTTAAGCCTACAAAATGTTTAAACTTTCAGTCTGGTAGACATTAGTCGTATGGTGTATATATATATTCAGTTGACATAACAATGGTTCGTTCTATTTGGTTTTCATCAGACCCGAGGACATCTCTCCAAAAAGTACCATCCTTGTCCCCATGTGCAGTTGCAAACCGTAGTCTGGCTTTTTTTATGGCGGTTTTAGAGCAATTCAATTCAATTCAAGCAGTGGCTTCTTCCTTGCTGAGTGGCCTTTTAGCTTATGTTGATATAGGCCTCGTTTTACTGTGGATATAGATACTTTTGTACCTGTTTCCTCCAGCATCTTCACAAGGTCCTTTGCTGTTGTTCTGGGATTGATTTGAACTTTTCGCACCAAAGTACGTTCATCCATAGGAGAAAGAATGCTTCTCTTTCCGTAGCAGTATGACGGCTGCGTGGTCCCATGGTGTTTATACCTGCGTACTATTGTTTGTACAGATGAACATGGTACCTTCAGGCGTTTGGAAATTGCTCCCAAGGATGAACCAGACTTGTGGAGGTCCACAATTCTTTTCTGAGGTCTTAATGATGTCAATTAGCCTATCAGAAGCTTCTAAAGCCATGGCATCATTTTCTGGAATTTTCCGAGCTGTTTAAAGGCACAGTCAACTTAGTGCATGTGAACTTCTGGCCCACTGGAATTGTGATACAGTGAATTATAAGTGAACTAATCTGTCTGTAAACAATTGTTGGGAAAATGTAGTGTCACAAAGTAGATGTAGACTTGCCAAAACTATAGTTTGTTAACAAGCAATTTGTGGAGTGGTTGAAAAACGAGTTTTAATGATTCCAACCTAAGTGTGTGTAAACTTCCGACTTCAACTGTATATATGATACAGCACACTGGCTGGTTCGTGTGTGTGTCTGTGTGTGGATCTGGGAAGAGGGGTGTGTCTGTGTGTGGATCTGGGAAGAGGGGTGTGTCTGTGTGTGGATCTGGGAAGAGGGGTGTGTCTGTGTGTGGATCTGGGAAGAGGGGTGTGTCTGTGTGTGGATCTGGGAAGAGGGGTGTGTCTGTGTGTGGATCTGGGAAGAGGGGTGTGTCTGTGTGTGGATCTGGGAAGAGGGGTGTGTCTGTGGCAATCCACTGATGTTTGGCATGTAGCACGTTGGCAGTGCTTGCTGGGACTTGTAGTGCAGCGCATCGCGGACGGTATGGAAGCAGGCCAAACTGAATTGACAACCCAAATAATTGCACGGGTCGGATTGGGCCCGAGGTCCCTGTGTTTGTCACGCGCTCTAGATAGTCTGTTTCCCCAGTGATCTGTAATAATAATTCACAGACAGTGATGATGTCATCTCACGGGGACGTGATCCAGATAGTCTGTTACCCCAGTCATCTGTGATAATAATTCACAGACAGTGATGATGTCATCTCAAGGGGACATACAGTTTGTTGCCATCTTGCTGCAAGTGTCTTTCAGGACATCCACCTCTCCCTGGGAGAACTGCAAACTGTTCTTAAGGTCTTGGACCTCTCTGGTCAGATCGGCCCTTCTTTTGTTAGTTGAATCCACCAGTATTTGGACAAAGTCTCTTGAAGCTATTTTCCTGTTGCTGTAACAAATGCTTGTAGACATTTTTTTGTTAATGTAAAAATATCACGTACCTGTCATAGTTAAACACCGTCCTCTACATTACTCCAACCCTTCTTTAACTTTGGGCGGCATGATGGATGCAACGTAGACTAACGCTGGTACACCACACTATTCCAGCAGGCACAGCTCGTAAAGCCGATGGAAACCGCAACAAACAGCAGGGATTTAAATATCCACAAGTACAGGACTGAGGCTAACCGCATCACGGGATCCAAATTAAACAGGCTAGTAACCAAAAATGTTTTAAAAAGGAAAAACTTTTCCAGAAAGTTTCAAAACGACTTACACCTGTCTTACAGACTGTTGACCAATCAAGTTCACCTTGTCATGCTGCGTCACGTGGTTGCTAAGCTAATAGTCACGAAATCCCTTCTAAAAACCAGTCAAGAAAAATCTGCCTATTTTCCTTGAAAGTACATAATGTCACGATTTCAAAGCTTTACTATTTTACAGAGGAGTTAATTATCACACATCTCTGAAAATATGTTGTGCTTCTTGTTCACGTAGGCTAATTCATGCTAATGTTATCTAGAATGTTATTTAGAATTTTATCTAGAATGTTATTATAATGTTATCTAGAATGTTATTTAGAGTGTTATTTAGAATTTTATCTAGAATGTTATTATAATGTTATCTATAATGGTATTTAGAATGTTATCTAGAATGTTATTATAATGTTATCTATAATGGTATTTAGAATTTTATCTAGAATGTTATTATAATGTTATCTAGAATGTTATTTAGAGTGTTATTTAGAATTTTATCTAGAATGTTATTATAATGTTATCTATAATGGTATTTAGAATGTTATCTAGAATGTTATTATAATGTTATCTATAATGGTATTTAGAATGTTATTTAGAATGTTATCTATAATGGTATTTAGAATGTTATTTAGAGTGTTATTTAGAATGTTATCTAGAATGGTATTTAGAATGCTATTTAGAATGTTATCTAGAATGGTGCTGTATTGGAAAGCAGACGTTTTAAGGACTCCTGACCAATTGTGGTATTTTGTGTTTTAAAAATATATATATTACATTGATCATAACTTTTTTTTGGTACATAATGTTTCCACCATCATTTCCTATGTCCAAAGAGAGCTTATAGACATCAGAACAGTTTTCACTAACCTTGATTTGGATGAAGACTTCTACAACAGCCTATCGACCTACCACTCGTGCTCAGCCCTTATAGCCATCCTGAAGAATAGAACTTAGAAATGCCTCAAATGTTTCAACTCTATTTCGCCATTAGAAATCAAAACATGAGCTCCTATAACGCCACTGTTGGTAAATTAACACGGTATAGCCTCAATCTGGTTAAACTATAATTATGACATCATGGATGAATTCTAGAATATACTATATAGCCTAGAAAACTGGTTAAACTATCATCATGACATCATGGATGAATTCTAGAATATACTATATATCCTAGAAATCTGGTTAAACTATCATTATGACATCATGGATGAATTCTAGAATATACTATATAGCCTCAAATCTGGTTAAAACTATCATTTTGACCGTATGGATGGCCAGTCCTTGTATTTATAGTGTAGTGAATTCAGGGGGAGGCCCTGAGCTGAACTCAAACCTGGGTCCAGCGACTGTCAAATCAACACCTTATAACTGTTATGCCAAGATGTCTGAACTTCTTGACGAGGTTGCTACAATAACTTTCACTATGAATTTGAGAGTGGTTACATTTCTCCAGCCCCCATCCCTCAGTTGTTTACTAAACCAAGTCTCAGGGCAGCCATTTTGTTGCTGTTTAAAACCTAGGTTGCCCTTTTCTTTTTTTAAATCAACCAATCTGCAGTTCAACCAATAACAAAGCTGTAATTACACCACTATTTTGGTAATAAGATGATGGATGGGGCTGGAGAAATGTAACTACTCTCAAATTCATAGTCAGACCTATGGATACAAGGACTGACCATCCATGATATCAACATTATAGTTTTAACCATGTTGAGGCTATACAGTGTTGGTTTACATTGTTTCTAAACATTGGAGTAAAAAAAGCTTATTTGGGAATCTGATGTGGTACAACAGTTGAACTAAGCTCATGTGTCATAATTTAAAATTCCCAATACGGATGTAGCATTGCAGATTGTCCCTTTAACACCAAACACCACATCAGTTCAACAACTGCAGAGTTTGTGCCTCTGTTTTTAAGACAGTACTTACTAGTGTTAATCAGGGAACCGTTTCTCAAAACCATCTTATGGCTAAGTTCATCGTTAGAACCATTGGATGCCTTAAGATGCATTAGGGAAACCGGGCCCAGATATTCAGTTTCCTCCTCCTTTTTCGATGTGACAGTCATCTCCCCCTCTTTAACTCCAAAAACTGCATCCTGGTCTCTCTCTCCCTCCTCTTCTTTTACTGTAACATCTTCCTCCTCTTTCACTCTGAACACACCTTCCTCTTCTTTCACTGAAACGTCTTTCTCTTCTTCTTTCGCGGTAACAGTCTCAACCTCTACTTGTTTTTGTATTGTAACAGCCTCCTCTTCCCCCTCCTCTTTCACGAGAGCTTCTTTCTCGGTCCAGCAGACCTCCTCCTCTTTATCAGGAGAGTAGCTTAGTGAACTCATGGTCGGGGATGTTAGATAGCTTGGCTAGTGCTAACTTAAGAAGCTAGCTAGCTGACTAATAACAACGTAAATATGACATTAAATTGGATACCTAACTCGACGACAGAAGTGGGTTTAAAACACAGGAAGCATCTAAAGCTTTATTGGTTCGTCTATTATTGCTAGCAAGCTACCGAGGTGTCTGACGAACTGTTGCTGCGGTTGAAAGAAGCGTTCCGTCCACTAGATTATACGTCACACCAGCAGCATCGCCTTAAAAGTCGCAGACCGCCATCTGCTGATTGGAGTGGGTAACGCAGTTGAGTAAAATGAATATTTAATTTTCAGACAAAAAGTTAAACCGTAGGAATCATGAGTTTTTTTTACCCACCAATGAAACAACACAGTGTGGTTAAATACTTAGTAACTTAGTTGTAGTCACGATCTGGCTACATTTAATATATATAGATACACACATACACACGATCTGGTTACCTATAATATATATAGATACACACATACACATGATCTGGTTACCTATGTTATATATAGATACACACATACACACGGTCTGGCTACCTATAATATATATAGATACACACGATCTGGCTACCTATAATATATATAGATACACACGATCTGGCTACCTATAATATATATAGATACACACGATCTGGCTACCTATGAGTACAAACAGTTGTGTTTTTGCGTTATTACATATTTATTAACTTATTTCCGGATATCTTCTAAACCGCCCACAATGCACTATTTCTCAACGTCATATTGATTTACTCTGTGCTACCGAGGCCGTATGGCAGCGTCAGCCACACCCAGAGGTGTAAAGTACTTAAGTAAAAATACTTTAAAGTACTACTTAAGTCGTTTTTCTTTACTTTACTTTACTATTTATATTTTTGACAACTTTTACTTTTAAGGCACTACATTTCTAAGGAAAATTATGTACTTTTTACTCCATAAATGTTCCCTGACACCCAAAGGTACTCGTTACATTTTGATTGCATAACAGGATAGAAAAATGGTCCACGTCAAGAGAACATCCCTGGTCATCCCTACTGCCTCTTATCTGGCAGACTCACTAAACAGAGAACATACCTGGTCATCCCTACTGCCTCTTATCTGGCAGACTCACTAAACAGAGAACATACCTGGTCATCCCTACTGCCTCTTATCTGGCAGACTCACTAAACAGAGAACATACCTGGTCATCCCTACTGCCTCTTATCTGGCAGACTCACTAAACACAAATGCTTCGTTTGTAAATGATGAGTATTGGAGCCCCTGGCTATCCGTAAATAAATAAAAACAAGAAAACCGTGCCGTCTGATTTAAGGAATTTGAAATGATTTTGACTTTTACTTTTGATGCTTAAGTATATTTAACACCAAGTACTTTTAGACTTTAGCAGTAGTATTTTACTGGGTGACTTTTCCTCAAGTAGTATTTTACTGGGTGACTTTTCCTCAAGTAGTATTTTACTGGGTGACCTTTCCTCAAGTAGTATTTTACTGGGTGACTTTTCCTCAAGTAGTATTTTACTGGGTGACTTTTCCTCAAGTAGTATTTTACTGGGTGACTTTTCCTCAAGTAGTATTTTACTGGGTGACTTTTCCTCAAGTAGTATTTTACTGGGTGACTTTTCCTCAAGTAGTATTTTACTGGGTGACTTTTCCTCAAGTAGTATTTTACTGGGTGACTTTTCCTCAAGTAGTATTTTACTGGGTGACTTTTCCTCAAGTAGTATTTTACTGGGTGACTTTTCCTCAAGTAGTATTTTACTAGGTGACTTTTCCTCAAGTAGTATTTTACTGGGTGACTTTTCCTCAAGTAGTATTTTACTGGGTGACTTTTCCTCAAGTAGTATTTTACTGGGTGACTTTTCCTCAGGTAGTATTTTACTGGGTGACTTTTCCTCAAGTAGTATTTTACTGGGTGACTTTTCCTCAAGTAGTATTTTACTGGGTGACTTTTCCTCAGGTAGTATTTTACTGGGTGACTTTTCCTCAAGTAGTATTTTACTGGGTGACTTTTCCTCAAGTAGTATTTTACTTTGTGTCTTTCACTTTACATGTTCTAATAAGGTATCTTTACTTTACTCAAGTATGACAATCGGGTACTTTATCCACCACTGGCCACACCTCATGCCCTTCACAGACCGCGTGGCCAAATATTTGTATAATTTACCCAAGATAGACCAGAGCCTGTCGTTTCCAATGAGAGCAAATTAATCATAGTGGACAGAACAAGCAAGGAGGTGGGCAGAGCCCAGCAGGAGCTCGCGAGATCCTATTGGTGCGTTCCAGCAGTCATTTGCATAATAAAAGTCACTCTTTTTGGGGCAAAATGCCATAAGAAATTTGACATGATCAAAAATCCTGCAGGAATGCAAAATTGACTTGCCCGATGTTCTCGGGATGGCCGGGCAGTGATAGTTGTGCCTTTCCATCACTTGTTGTGTTGATTTCATCATGTCCATTTGGTGATGTTTTTTTCACTATAGAATCATATTGCAAATGCACATGCATTTAATTTAATTTAATTTGGTCTTGGTCTTGATTAGGCCAATTCCAAAATGTTTCTTTGTCATTAGTTAACATAATATATGAGCATAAATATGATACTGTAAGTTTGTAATATTGATTGTCACCAAAATTATTTTTATTTTTTCAAGTTGATTTCTACTTGGTACCTGGTATGTCAAATTGCAGTGTTTTTTTGTTGTTGTTGTAAATTTAAATTTAAATGTATTTGTAAATAAACTAACACACAAATGCCATGTTATCTCCATGGTGCTTGAGCTTTATTTTCTGAAAATATTTTGGATGTTCAACACCTATAGACCCAGATGATCTATTCATGAAAACAGACCCAAGTCTCCCCTGTGTGTGTGTGTGTGTCATATTAAATCAAATCAAATCAAATCAAATTTTATTTGTCACATACACATGGTTAGCAGATGTTAATGCGAGTGTAGCGAAATGCTTGTGCTTCTAGTTCCTACAAAGCAGTAATAACCAACAAGTAATCTAACTAACAATTCCAAAAATACTGTCTTATACACAAGTGTAAGGGGATAAAGAATATGTACATAAAGATATATGAATGAGTGATGGTACAGAGCAGCATAGGCAAGATACAGTAGATGGTATCGAGTACAGTATATACATATGAGATGAGTATGTAAACAAAGTGGCATAGTTAAGGTGGCTAGTGATACATGTATTACATAAAGATGCAGTAGATGATATAGAGTACAGTATATACGTATACATATGAGATGAATAATGTAGGGTATGTAAACATTATATTAGGTAGCATTGTTTAAAGTGGCTAGTGATATATTTTACATCATTTCCCATCAATTTCCATTATTAAAGTGGCTGGAGTTGAGTCAGTGTGTTGGCAGCAGCCACTCAATGTTAGTGGTTGCTGTTTAACAGTCTGATGGCCTTGAGATAGAAGCTGTTTTTCAGTCTCTCGGTCCCAGCTTTGATGCACCTGTACTGACCTTGCCTTCTGGATGAAAGCGGGGTGAACAGGCAGTGGCTCGGGTGGTTGTTGTCCTTGATGATCTTTATAGCTTCCTGTAACATCGGGTGGTGTAGATGTCCTGGAGGGCAGGTAGTTTGCCCCCGGTGATGCGTTGTGCAGACCTCACTACCCTCTGGAGAGCCTTGCGGTTGTGGGTGTTACTTACTTACCTTGCGGTTGTGGGTGTTACTTACCCTACATTATTCTTCTCATATGCATACGTATATACTGTACTCTATATCATCGACTGCATCCTTATGTAATACATGTATCACTAGCCACTTTAACTATGCCACTTTGTTTACATACTCATCTCATATGTATATACTGTACTCGATACCATCTACTGTATCTTGCCTATGCTGCTCTGTACCATCACTCATTCATATATCTTTATGTACATATTCTTTATCCCCTTACACTTGTGTATAAGACAGTATTTTTGGAATTGTTAGTTAGATTACTTGTTGGTTATTACTGCATTGTCGGAACTAGAAGCACAAGCATTTCGCTACACTCGCATTAACATCTGCTAACCATGTGTATGTGACAAATAAAATTTGATTTGATTTAATATGACACACACACACACACACACACACACACACACACACACACACACACACACACACACACACACACACACACACACACACACACACACACACGCACACACACGCACACACACACACAGGGGAGACTTGGGTCTGTTTTCATGAATAGATCATCTGGTGTTGAACATCCAAAATATTTTCAGAAAATAAAGCTCAAGCACCATGGAGATAACATGGCATTTGTGTGTTAGTTTATTTGCAAATACATTTAAATTTAAATTTACAACAACAACAAAAAAACACTGCAATTTGACATACCAGGTACCAAGTAGAAATCAACTTGAAAAAATAAAAATAATTTTGGTGCCCATCAATATTACAAACTTACAGTATCATATTTATGCTCATATATTATGTTAACTAATGACAAAGAAACGTTTTGGAATTGGCCTAATCAAACCAAATTAAATCTGTGTGGCATGATACCCTTTGGATGTATCATTTTAGAATGTCAGTGCACTAGCTAGTACACAGTGCAGGTGCAAATGATCCATGGTAGATTTAAAAACAGCACAATTCTGTGGTTCTGGTGAGAACTGGCAAAATGTTTCACAAACTCGTCCATGTTGAGGGGAGCGTGCCCTCCTGGACTCAACACGGAGAATTCTGAGCTGACTTAACCTGTCATCAACCATTGTTGTCCTGATGTGGATATTAATCTGTTTTAAAGCTGAGAAGCTTCTCTCACAAGAAGCACTGCTGACCGGTGTTACAACAGAAATCTTACAGAGTCGAAATAGCTCATGGAAGACCTTTTTAGAAGGTTCTAGAAACACAACAAAGTCGAGGAGAGGAGACGGTCTGTCCCTTCCACTTTTCTCTCTCCTATCAAGAAGCCGCTTGGTTTTGATGAACCTCGTGTTTGAGGTCCTCTAAATCTGACTCAAAGGTCTGAGCAAAGGCAAACAGAGGCTCCAAACAGAGGCTCCTCATTCAATAATGTTGTCCTCTTTGGGTTGAGAGACTGGACCCTTTGCATTATCTCACAATTCTTTTTTGAAAAACACCTCTGCATCTCAGCTGTGAGACTGTCAAGCACCTGATAAAAAAAGACAGCTCTTTGGAAGCTCTCACCATCACTTTGGTCACTATTTTTCTGTCCTACAGTGCTCATCATCAATGAGTTGTAAAATCTTAAGCTTGTTTTAGCCTGTCTTTTATACACTGTTTGTACACTTATTTTGCAGTACTCTGCAATCTCTTCAACCTCCTTCCATAGTTGTCCATAGTAACCCTCACTTCTGTAGTCCTGTAATGTGTCTAAGGACACCTACTAGATCCACAGCCCTTGCTAGTTCAAGAGAGCTTGATTGGACCATGTCAGAAGGACATTTGGCGTCACCAAGCACTTTACAAAAAGGTAACCAAAAGCCTATGAAATGGTACCATCACCAAAGTGACATTCTGAAATCAACCCTAACGAGCGATGGAGAGGAACTACAATCACTGCCCAGCCATCCCGAGTTCATCGGGCCAGTCAATTTCGCATTCCTGCAGGATTTTTGAGCACGACAAATTTGTGATGGTAAATGCCCATTGAAACATATTGCAAATGCACGTGCACTTGCAATATGATTCAACAGTGAAAAAAACATCACCAAATGGACATGATGAAGTCAACACAACGAGTGATGGAAAGGCGCAACTATCACTGCCCGGCCATCCTGTGTTCATCAGGCCAGTCAATTTTGCATTCCTGCAGGATTTTTGAGCATGCCAAATTCGTGATGGTAAATCCCCATTGAAACATATTGCAAATGCACGTGCATTTGCAATATGATTCTATAGTGAAAAAAACATCACCAAATGGGTCATGATGAAATCAACACAACGAGTGATGGAAAGGAACAACTATCACTGCCCGGCCATCCCGAGAACATCGGGCCAGTCAATTTTGCATTCCTGCAGGATTTTTGAGCATGCCAAATTCATGATGGTAAATGCCCATTGAAACATATTGTAAATGCATGTGCATTTGCAATATGATTCTATAGTGAAAAAAACATCACCAAATGGACATGATGAAATCAACACAACGAGTGATGGAAAGGAACAACTATCACTGCCCGGCCATCCTGTGTTCATCAGGCCAGTCAATTTTGCATTTCTGCAGTATTTTTGATCATGTCAAATTTCTTATGGCATTTGGCCCCAAAAAGAGTGACTTTTGACTTCCTATGAAATCATATTGCAAATGGAGAAACCATATGCCTTATGCACAAGTTTTTTAAAAATGATGATGATAAAATATGACTAAAGTATGTTGATACAGTTCTTATACATGTGTAATTGACACAAAAATCGAAAGAATTTTGAAAAACGGTCCAGAAAGCACTTTTTTAAGGGTGTGTGAAGTTTTTTCAGAATTTCTGCTATTTTTGACTTTTGACTTCCTATGAAATCATATTGCAAATGGACAAAACATATGCCTTATGCACAAGTTAAAAAAATAAAAAAATAATGATAATAAAATTGGACAAAAGTATATTCATACAGTTCTTACACATGTTTAATTGACAAAAAAAAATTGAAAGAATTTCGAAAAATGGTCCAGAAAGCACTTTTTAAAGGGGTTGACTCAAATTCAAGACTCAAATTCCGAACAGAACGCCCATCCTGGTAGATCTAAACCTAATGCAGCTTGAAGTGACTTTTAGGTGCCAGGTGTAATATCCATTACTTTGAGTGTCTTATATAATATTATTAAATGTGTTTCTTTCTGTGTTGCAGGGGCAGTCAAGAAATGGAACGGCAAGGCCACAGAACATGACATAAGCAGAGCTGTGGGAGACCACCTCAAGCCCCTGGTAGAGCCGGGGGTGGTGTTTACCACTCCACCACGCCTTCAGCAGGCTGGAAAAGTGGGATTGATATATTTGTTTCAGTTTTCAGGAATTGAATCCTTTGACATATTGTTGATTTCAACATTTTTCCTTTTCAACAAAAATGCACTGGATTCATTGAAGTCGGTTAATCTGTTTTGCAATTTGAAAATATATATCAAGAGTTAGATATATAGCACATTTCAGACATGGACAAATAAAAACAATGGAAATAAAAACGGAAATATTTACTACACAACAAAACATAAGAGGATTAATAAAGCAAAAATAGTGCAATGCCAATGTGGTAACAACTCCTTTTTTTGTTAATCAAATAAATAGTACTCTTTCAATTCAGAACCTGGATTTTTCCCCTGATGAGGCTAATATCCATATCATGCTGACATCAATAGAACAGGGGACAAACATTTAGGGTTCTACACTGTGACATCATTAAGATACTCCTACTACAATGTTAAAACATTCTACATTGTGACATCATTAAAATACTCCTACTACAATGTTAAAACATTCTACATTGTAACATTATTTCATTGATATCATGAAACAACTCCTTCATGTATTTTCTGATGTTTAATAAGAGATCGATTATCAGAGTATCTCTTGTCACATTGATCACAACTATGTGACTTCTCTCCTGTGTGTCTTCTCTGGTGCTTAGTCAAGTTACCAGACTCAGTAAATCTCTTCCCACATTGATCACAGCTATATGGTTTATCTCCTGTGTGTGTTCTCTGATGCTTAGTCAAGTTACCAGGCTCAGTAAAAGTCTTCCCACATTGATCACAGCTAAAATATTTCTCTCCTGTGTGTGTTCTCTGGTGCCTAGTCAGCTGACTAGACTGAGTAAAACTCTTCCCACATTGATCACAGCTATAAGGTTTCTCTCCTGTGTGTGTTCTCTGGTGAACTATCAGGCTGCTTAAGTGACTAAAATTCTTCCCACATTGATCACAGCTATAAGGCTTCTCTCCTGTGTGTATTCTCTGGTGTGATTTTAAATGTCCTGATATCAGAAAACGCTTCCCACAGTCTGTGCAGTGGAAAGATTTCTCTCCCATGTGTGTTCTCTGGTGTATAGTCAGCTTGCACAATGTAGTAAAACCCTTCCCACATTGATAACAGCTATAAGGTTTCTCTCCAGTGTGAATTCTCTGGTGTGCTTTTAGTGACTCTGATCTTGAGTAACTCTTCCCACAGTCAGAGCAGTGGAAAGGTTTCTCTCCTGTGTGTGTTCTCTGGTGTATAGTCAGGCGGCTAGATGTAGTAAAACTCTTCCCACATTGAGAACAGCTGTAAGGTTTCTCTCCAGTGTGAATTCTCTGGTGTGCTTTTAGTGAATCTGATCTTGCGTAACTATTCCCGCAGACAGAGCAGTGGTGAGGTTTCATTCCTGTGGGTCTCTGCTGGAATTTGAGATGTTCTGAAGTGGAGAGACTCGTCTCTGCCTCGTCAGCTTCATGATGTAATTGGGGCTCCCCAGAGGACCCACGGTAGTCTTGTCTCTCTTCTGTGTGAACGACAAAGTCAGGCAGGTGGTTAAAGGCCCACAACAGCAGAAATCCATTGTTTATTTGAGCTAAGGTAATGTTAAGATATATATATATATATATATATATATATATATATATATATATATATATAATGTTTGTGTCATTGCTGCAAATCAACTGCTTTATACTTAAAAAAAAACACCAAATTCAACCAGTAAAATGCTCTTTGGCTAGCTTTCCTACCAGCCTGTCAATGAGCGTTTAGCATTCAAGCTAACAACTTCTGCATCCAAAATAGGTATTTTGCAACTTTCACAACCAAATATGTGACCCGCCGTCTCTATTCAGTCTTATGTAGCAACCTTTTAAATTGTGTTTTTTTTATTGTTTACATTGGATAAAAGTACAGACTGAGCTTCTAAATGGCGTATCATAAACTGTAGTTGGAGGAGACATGAGAAAGTAATGACTCAGAGCTTCTAAATGGTATCATAAACTGTAGTTGGAGGAAACATGAGGAAGTAATGACTCAGAGCTTCTAAATGGTATCATAAACTGTAGTTGGAGGAAACATGAGGAAGTAATGACTGAGAGCTTCTACATGGCGTATCATAAACTGTAGTTGGAAGAAACATGAGGAAGTAATGTAGATTTTAAATTACCCTTAGAATCCCATTCAGGACAAAAGGGCATTCCAAAGGTTTCTGTGGTTTTCACACTTGCTCTACATTAATCATTGGGAAACATATATTTAGAAAAGGAATACTTTCACCAAATTGCCTAAACGGATTCTCTGAACATTATATCACCAGGTTCCCCCATTAGGCAAACCATAAACAGTATTTATCTCACCAGGTTCCCCCAAACCATGAACAGTATTTATCTCACCAGGTTCCCCCATGAGGCAAACCATTATCATTACTACATTGTCTATTGTTGTATATCTTCAGTGCTGCTCTTTGTTCACGCCCATTTATCATCTTTCACACCCTCTCGAGCCTTAGACCCGCCCATCTCTTAAAGAATTCACATTGGAACATGAGAATGTGGCCATGTGATAAAGCAGTGAGGCCTAAAAAAACAAAGATGTCAACAATAAAATACTTTATTAACTTCAAGTAGATTACAATTAGGAAAAACCTAAAACACAAGAAGGTCAAAACAATATCTAGACCTAAGCGTATATATTCTTTATTTCACCTTTATTTAACTAGGCAAGTCAGTTACAAATTCTTATTTTCAATGACGGCCTAGGAACAGTGGGTTAACTGGCCTAGGAACAGTGGGTTAACTGGCCTATAAACAGTGGGTTAACTGGCCTAGGAACAGTGGGTTAACTGGCCTAGGAACAGTGGGTTAACTGGCCTAGGAACAGTGGGTTAACTGGCCTAGGAACAGGGGAACAGTGGGTTAACTGCCTGTTCAGCGGCAGAACCACTGATTTGAACCTTGTCAGGATGGGTGATTTGAATTTGCAACCTTCTGGTTACTAGTCCAACGCTCTAACCACTAGCCTACCCTGCCACCCCAGTTTTTAAGATTAGGACTTTTGTAATGAAGAGACCATGGACATTAAATTAAAAGACCATGGACATTAAATTAAAAGACCATGGACATTACATTAAAAGACCATGGACATTACATTAAAAGACCATGGACATTACATTAAAAGACCATGGACATTACATTAAAAGACCATGGACATTACATTAAAAGACCATGGACATTACATTAAAAGACCATGGACATTACATTAAAAGACCATGGACATTACATTAAAAGACCATGGACATTACATTAAAAGACCATGGACATTACATTAAAAGACCATGGACATTACATTAAAAGACCATGGACATTACATTAAAAGACCATGGACATTACATTAAAAGACCATGGACATTACATTAAAAGACCATGGACATTACATTAAAAGACCATGGACATTACATTAAAAGACCATGGACATTACATTAAAAGACCATGGACATTACATTAAAAGACCATGGACATTACATTAAAAGACCATGGACATTAAATTAAAAGACCATGGACATTAAATTAAAAGACCATGGACATTACATTAAAAGACCATGGACATTACATTAAAAGACCATGGACATTACATTAAAAGACCATGGACATTACATTAAAAGACCATGGACATTACATTAAAAGACCATGGACATTACATTAAAAGACCATGGACATTACATTAAAAGACCATGGACATTACATTAAAAGACCATGGACATTACATTAAAAGACCATGGACATTACATTAAAAGACCATGGACATTACATTAAAAGACCATGGACATTACATTAAAAGACCATGGACATTACATTAAAAGACCATGGACATTACATTAAAAGACCATGGACATTACATTAAAAGACCATGGACATTACATTAAAAGACCATGGACATTACATTAAAAGACCATGGACATTACATTAAAAGACCATGGACATTACATTAAAAGACCATGGACATTACATTAAAAGACCATGGACATTACATTAAAAGACCATGGACATTACATTAAAAGACCATGGACATTAAATTAAAAGACCATGGACATTAAATTAAAAGACCATGGACATTACATTAAAAGACCATGGACATTACATTAAAAGACCATGGACATTACATTAAAAGACCATGGACATTAAATTAAAAGACCATGGACATTAAATTAAAAGACCATGGACATTACATTAAAAGACCATGGACATTACATTAAAAAAAATATGCTTTCAGGTTAGATGAATTTGTTCATATCATAACCAAAGTTACTCAAAGGATCTGATGGGGCGGAAGGTATCCTAGTGGTTAGAGCGTTGGGCCAGTAACCGAAAGGTTGCTAGATCCAATCCCTGAGCTGTCAAGATAAACATCTTGCCTAGTTAAATAAAGTTTTTTTTAAGTGTTGTGTATTTGTATGGTGTACCATCTCCACTAAATTATAACCTCTTGAGGTTCTGCTCACCTGAGTTGAATACCTCATTGTATGTGTAGACCAGACTATTTACCAAGTGAGTTTACATCTGTATTTTTCTTAGCTGTCTATTTACCACCACAAACTAATGCTGGCACTAACACCACACTCAACGCGTTGTATAGGGCCATAAGCAAACAAGAAAACACTCATCCAGGGGCCACTCCGGTGATTTTAATGCAAGAAAACAGAAATCTATTTGATGTTATTTCTACTTGTGCAACTGATGTTATTTCTACCTGTGCAACTAAGCTCGTATAACTCCATTGTTTGTAAACCAACACTGTATAGCCTCATTATGACATCATGGATTAATTCTAGAATATACTATATAGCCTAGAAACCTGGTTAAACTATCCTTATGACATCATGGATGAATTCTAGAATATACTATATAGCCTAAAAACCTGGTTAAACTATCATTATGACATCATGGATGGCCAGTCCTTGTATTCATAGTGTAGTGAATTCAGGGGGAGGCCCTGAGCTGAACTCAAACCTGGGTCCAGCGACTGTCAAGCCAACGCCTTATAACTGTTATTCCAAGATGTTTAAACCTATGGATACAAGGACTGACCACTGGCTATACATCAATAATTTAAAAGTGAAAATATGGATGTAGCAATTGCATATTTCCCCTTTAACACCCCTCATCAGTTCAACAACTGCAAAGTTTGTGCCTCTGTTTTTAAGACAGTACTTACTAGTGTAAATCGAGGAACGGTTTCTCAAAACCATTTTACAGCTAAGTTCATCATTACAACCATCGGACACCTTAATAAGATGCGTTAGGGAAACCGGGCCCAGATATGCAGTTTCCTCCTCTTCTTCCTCCTTTTTCTGTGTGACAGTCATCTCTCCTTCCTTCACTCCAAACACGGCATCCTCCTCTTTCTCTTCCTCCTCTTCTTTTACTGCAACTTCCTCTTTCACTCTGAACGCGTCTTCCTCTTCTTTAACGGAAACGTCTTTCTCTTCTTCTTTCACGGTAACAGTCTCACCCTCTACTTGTTTTTGTATTGTAACATCCTCCTCTTCCTCTTCCTCTTTCACAAGATCCTCTTTCTCCGTCCAGCAGACCTCTTCTTTAACAGGAGGAGAGTAGCTTAGTGAACTCATGGTCAGAGATGTTAGCTAGCTAGGCTAATGCTAACTTAACCAGCCCGCTAGCTGACTAATAACAACACCGTAAATATGAAATTAAATCGGATAACTAACCAGACGACAGAAGTGGGTTTAAAATACAGTGGCTACGCGAACCCGTCGAAAGAGCTTTATTGGTTCGTCTATTTTGTCTAGCAAGCTACGGAGTTGCCTGACTAACTGTTGCCGCTGATGAGTCGGGGTTGAAAGAAGCGTTCCGTCCACTAGATTATACGTCACACCAGCAGCATCGCCTTAGTTTCAGACCGCCATCTGCTGACTGGAGTGGGAAACGCAGTTGAGTAAAATGTATCTATTTTATTTTCAGACAAGTTGAAGGGTAGGAAGCATGATTTTTTTTTTACACACAAATGAAACAACACAGTGTGGTTAAAGAGTTAGTAACTTAGTTGTAATCACGATCTGGTTATCTATTAAGTACAAACAGTTATGTTTTTGCGTTATTACATATTTATTAATTTATGTCTACCCACAATGCACAATTTTGCAATGTCAAATTGATATACTCTGTGCTACCGAGTTCATATGGCCAGAATCCATCTCATATCTTCTCCCACTGCGTAAAGTGTGGTCGTGCAATAACTCAATTCGCTCTTGCTCTCCTTGTAGCGCCATTTTAACGCAAAACGTAGTCCACTCTGTTTGTTGCAGATTCTAGTTATGGAAACAGAAAACTGTATTGAGATCAAACGTTTCATCGATGAGAAAATGTGCAGAATGTTGGACAAAATCCATTTCACTCTATCATCTCCCACTCATCTTTCACTGGGCTTCCTCTCATCGCCATATTTGGTAGTGAGTAAAAAGTACATCCTGCTCCTCTCCTCTCTACCCCACGTCCCCTCACAGTCCCTTCAGTTTCCCCCAATGTCCCCTCACAGTCCCTTCAGTTTCCCCTAACGTCGCCTCATATCCCGTTAGATTGGCTGCTCAGCCTACCTAAATTTTCCCTCACCCATCATAGCCCTGCAATTCCCAACCAATCAGAGCGCTTCGAAATGCGCATCCGGACACTACACCCGCCCACTCAGGTCAAAGTGTTGTCGTTGTCCGAAGGGAGAAGACGCCTGTTTGTGAGGACTTTTTATTGACGACAGTAACACAAATGTCTGAATGTTGTGAGTGCATCGAAATATAAGCATTTCACTGTTGTATTCGGCGCATGTGACAAATAAACATAATACAATTAGATTTGATATCTTTCAGACATACAGTACCAGTCAAAAGTTGGACACACTCACTACTCATTCAAGGGTTTTCTTAATTTTAACTATTTTCTACATTGTAGAATAATAATTAAGACATCACAACTGTGAAATAACGCATATGGAATGTAGTAACCCAGAAAAGTAGTAACCAACAAAGTGTGAAACAAATCTTTTTTTTTTTACCAGCACCAAAAACGCTGTTTTGACAACTGGCAATAAATATAGTGGGGGGAAATCAGGTTGAAACTGCTGTTGAAACTAACAACTAAAATACCACATGGAAATGGGAGATATCTTTTGGAATTTTAAAATCTTTTATCTCACTGGTTAGATAATCTGCAGAAGACAGTCCGCTACATTTCAGAGTGATGCATTTAAATGTAGAGGTCCCCAGAACGAAGAGAAATGCAACACTTATTTGTCATCACTCATATCGAAATCACGTTGAAATCAATTGCGCGAGAGGGGGGAGATGAGGTTGCACATCCTGATTAAACGAACAGCTCTAAAACCACATGGAATCTGGGTTTAATGTGTACATCACTGGTTAGAGGACAACCTGTGGTAAACAGCTCGCTACATTTTGAAGTGTTGCATTTTGATTCAAGTGGATCACCGACGAGATAAGTGTAACGCAACACTTTTTGTTCATCACATAAATAGTACTCTTTCATTTCAGGATCTGGATTTTTCCCCTGATGAGGCTAATATCCATGTCATGATGAAATCAATAGAACAGGGGACAAACATTTATGGTTCTACATTGTGACATTTTATTGTTATCATGGAACAACTCCTTCATGGATTTTCTGATGTCTAATCAGAGATCTTTTACCAGAGTATCTCTTCCCACATTGATCACAGCTATACAATTTCTCTCCTGTGTGTGTTTTCTGGTGTGCAGTCAGCTGGCTAGATGAAACAAAACTCTTCCCACATTGATCACAGCTATAACATTTCTCTCCTGTGTGTGTTCTCTGGTGTACAGTCAGCTGGCTAGATGAAACAAAACTCTTCCCACATTGATCACAGCTATAAGGTTTCTCTCCCGTGTGAATTCTTTGGTGCGTTTTCAGGCTGCTTGGAACATTAAAACTCTTCCCACAGTCAGTGCAGCTATACGGTTTCTCTCCAGTGTGAATTCTCTGGTGTCTTTTCAGGCTGCTAAGATCAGTAAATCTCTTCCCACATTGATCACAGCTATAAGGTTTCTCTCCTGTATGGATTCTCTGATGTCTTTTGAGGTCTGCTGAAGAGGTGAATCTCTTCCCACAGTCAGAGCAGCGTTGAGGTTTCTTCCCTGTGCGTTTCCGCTTCTGTTTCTTGAGATGTTCTGATGCGGAAAAACTCTCCTCTTCAGCTTCATGATGTTGTTGAGGCTCCCCAGAGGATCCACAATCGTCATGTCTCTCTCCTGTGTGAACAACAAAAACAAAGCCAGACAGAATATTTTTTTTCACCTTAGTAGTAAAGTGGATGATTGTAGGCTAGAAATACGTTTTTAAAAATCCTAAGCAGTGTGCCAGAGAACTTTGATCACCAATATAGACCCCATTCTGTGTTTGCTAAAATTTTGCCACGAGGGCCGATGCACACACAATTTGGTTATGGATGTAGTATATCTGGTTATGAGGAAACCGCTAGTTATGGATGTAGTATATCTGGTAATGAGGAAACCACTAGCTATGGATGTAGTATATCTGGTAATGAGGAAACCACTAGCTATGAATGTAGTATATCTGCTAATGAGGAAACCACTAGTTATGGATGTAGCAAATCTGGTAATGAGGAAACCACTAGCTATGGATGTAGTATATCTAGTAATGAGGTAACCGATAGTTATGGATGTAGTATATCTGGTAATGAGGAAACCACTAGCTATGGATGTAGTATATCTGCTAATGAGGAAACCACTAGTTATGGATGTAGCATATCTGCTAATGAGGAAACCACTAGTTATGGATGTAGTATATCTGGTAATGAGGAAAAAAATCATACAACCGTAGAACTCACCGGAGCTATAATCAAACAACCGTAGAACTCACCGGAGCTATAATCAAACAACCGTAGAACTCACAGAGCTATAATCAAACAACCGTAGAACTCACCGGAGCTATAATCAAACAACCGTAGAACTCACCGGAGCTATAATCAAACAACCGTAGAACTCACCGGAGCTATAATCAAACAACCGTAGAACTCACCGGAGCTATAATCAAACAACCGTAGAACTCACCGGAGCTATAATCAAACAACCGTAGAACTCACCGGAGCTATAATCAAACAACCGTAGAACTCACCGGAGCACAATCCCTCCATGCTCAGACTGTCCGCAATAGACAGAGAGGCTGAGAGAGGCTGGACTGAGGGCTTGTATGCATGTTGTAAGGCAGGTCCTCACAAGACATCACTGGCAACAACGTTGCCTATGGGAAGAAACCCACCGTCGCTGGACCAGGCACGACTGGCAAACAGTGCTCTTCGCTGATGAGTCGCGGTTTTGTCTCACCAGGGGCGATGGTCGGATTTGCGTTTATCATCGAAGGAATGGGCGTTACACCGAGGCCTGTATTCTGGAGCAGGATCGATTTGGAGGTGGAGGGTCCGTCATGGTCTGGGGCGGTGTGTCACAGCATCATTGGACTGAGCTTGTTGTCATTGCAGACAATATCAACGCTGTGCATTACAGAGAAGACATTCTCCTCCCTCATGTGGTACCCTTCCTGCAGGCTCATCCTGACATGACCCTCCAGCATGACAATGCCACCAGCCATACTGCTCATTCTGTGTGTGATTTCCTGCAAGACAGGAATGTCAGTGTTCTGCCATGGCCAGCGAAGAGGCCAGTTCACAATCCCATTGAGCATGTCTGGGACCTGTTGGATCGGAGGGTGAGGGCTTGGGCCATTCCCCACAGAAATGTCTGGAAACTTGCAGGTGACTTGGTGGAAGAGTGCGGTAACATCTCACAGCAAGAACTGGCAGATCTGGTGCAGTCCATGAGGAGGAGATGCACTGCAGTACTTAATGCAGCTGGTGGACACACCAGATACTGACTGTTACTTTTGATTTTGACCCCCCCCCCCCCTTTGTTCAGGGACACATTATTGCATTTCTGTTAGTCACATGTCTGTGGAACTTGTTTAGTTTATCTCTCAGTTGTTGAATCTTGTTATGTTCATACAAATATTTACACATGTTAAGTTTGCTGAAAATAAACACAGTTGACAGTGAGAGGACATTTCTTTTTTTGCTGAGTTTAGTCCTTAATATATAATAATAATATATCCCATTTAGCAGACGCTTTTGTCCAAAGCGACTTACAAGTCGGCTGGGGCCACTACTTTTTGCATATGGGTGGCCCCAGTGGGAAGCGAACCCACGACGCTTGGCGTTGCAAGCGCCATGCTCTACCGACTGAGCCACACAGGATCCTTGTATCTTAACATCATTGTTTGTGGTTAATCTATTTTCTATCTAAATGAAAATTCTACCAATTTTAAAGTAACTTTTATTGCCATTGCCAACTGTGTAAAAATAACCTACATAAAGCCAACAAATAAAAACATTGCAGCCTGCAGTTAGAAAATATCCTGATAAAAATAAATCTCTTATAAATCACATTGGCTTCACATGGCCTGTCTGCTATGAACTGGAAACATTGGCTACACATGGCCTGTCTGCTATGAACTGGAAACATTGGCTTCACATGGCCTGTCTGCTATGAACTGGAAACATTGGCTACACATGGCCTGTCTGCTATGAACTGGAAACATTGGCTTCACATGGCCTGTCTGCTATGAACTGGAAACATTGGCTACACATGGCCTGTCTGCTATGAACTGGAAACATTGGCTACACCTGGCCTGTCTGCTAGGAACTGGAAACATTGGCTACACATGGCCTGTCTGCTAGGAACTGGAAACATTGGCTACACATGGCCTGTCTGCTAGGAACTGGAAACATTGGCTACACATGGCCTGTCTGCTAGGAACTGGAAACATTGGCTACACATGGCCTGTCTGCTAGGAACTGGAAACATTGGCTACACATGGCCTGTCTGCTAGGAACTGGAAACATTGGCTACACATGGCCTGTCTGCTAGGAACTGGAAACATTGGCTACACATGGCCTGTCTGCTAGGAACTGGAAACATTGGCTACACATGGCCTGTCTGCTAGGAACTGGAAACATTGGCTACACATGGCCTGTCTGCTAGGAACTGGAAACATTGGCTACACATGGCCTGTCTGCTAGGAACTGGAAACATTGGCTACAAATGGCCTGTCTGCTAGGAACTGGAAACATTGGCTACACATGGCCTGTCTGCTAGGAACTGGAAACATTGGCTACACATGGCCTGTCTGCTATGAACTGGAAACATTGGCTTCACATGGCCTGTCTGCTATGAACTGGAAACATTGGCTACACATGGCCTGTCTGCTATGAACTGGAAACATTGGCTACACATGGCCTGTCTGCTAGGAACTGGAAACATTGGCTACACATGGCCTGTCTGCTAGGAACTGGAAACATTGGCTACACATGGCCTGTCTGCTAGGAACTGGAAACATTGGCTACACATGGCCTGTCTGCTAGGAACTGGAAACATTGGCTACACATGGCCTGTCTGCTAGGAACTGGAAACATTGGCTACACATGGCCTGTCTGCTAGGAACTGGAAACATTGGCTACACATGGCCTGTCTGCTAGGAACTGGAAACATTGGCTACACATGGCCTGTCTGCTAGGAACTGGAAACATTGGCTACACATGGCCTGTCTGCTAGGAACTGGAAACATTGGCTACACATGGCCTGTCTGCTAGGAACTGGAAACATTGGCTACACATGGCCTGTCTGCTAGGAACTGGAAACATTGGCTACAAATGGCCTGTCTGCTAGGAACTGGAAACATTGGCTACACATGGCCTGTCTGCTAGGAACTGGAAACATTGGCTACACATGGCCTGTCTGCTAGGAACTGGAAACATTGGCTACACATGGCCTGTCTGCTAGGAACTGGAAACATTGGCTACACATGGCCTGTCTGCTAGGAACTGGAAACATTGGCTACAAATGGCCTGTCTGCTAGGAACTGGAAACATTGGCTACACATGGCCTGTCTGCTAGGAACTGGAAACATTGGCTACACATGGCCTGTCTGCTAGGAACTGGAAACATTGGCTACACATGGCCTGTCTGCTAGGAACTGGAAACATTGGCTACACATGGCCTGTCTGCTAGGAACTGGAAACATTGGCTACACATGACCTGTCTGCTAGGAACTGGAAACATTGGCTACACATGGCCTGTCTGCTAGGAACTGGAAACATTGGATTAACTTGGTCTGGCCCAGAAGATGGTGCTAGTGAACTCACAACATTGTATTAAATATTCTGGGCCGTCAGAGTTTCCTGCCCCAGTGAGCCCTGGACAGACAGACACAGCTGAAGGCCAAGGGATAATTAGTAATCAGGTAGGGATATTTTATGACGTTTCCATTGGATCAGATGATTCATTAAAATGTTAAAATTATCACTTGCACAGTGCTCCTTGGGATGTTTAAAGCTTGGGAAATCTTTTTGTATCCAAATCCGGCTTTAAACTTCTTCACAACATTATCTCGGACCTGCCTGGTGTGTTCCTTGTTCTTCATGATGCTCTCTGCGCTTTTAACGGACCTCTGAGACTATCACAGTGCAGGTGCATTTATACGGAGACTTGATTACACACAGGTGGATTGTATTTATCATCATTAGTCATTTAGGTCAACATTGGATCATTCAGAGATCCTCACTGAACTTCTGGAGAGAGTTTGCTGCACTGAAAGTAAAGGGGCTGAATAATTTTGCACGCCCAATTTTTCAGTTTTTGATTTGTTAAAAAAGTTTGAAATATCCAATAAATGTCGTTCCACTTCATGATTGTGTCCCACTTGTTGTTGATTCTTCACAAAAAAATACAGTTTTATATCTTTATGTTTGAAGCCTGAAATGTGGCAAAAGGTCGCAAAGTTCAAGGGGGCCGAATACTTTCGCAAGGCACTGTATATATATATAACATTACATGTGAACTTTAAAGGTGTAACTATTTCACACTGGCTTTGGTTAAAGGCAACTACAAACTCATACTAGTAGTCATCTCTCCTACTGTAGTAGTATTGTTGTCATGCCAACACCTTAAAACCGTTACGCAAGAGGACTGAACTTCTTAACGAGGTCGCTAGGTTTGGGTTAAGGTTGCTACAGTAGCTTTCTCTATGAATTTGAGTGGTTACAGTGAGGGAAAAAGTATTTGATCCCCTGCTGATTTTGTACGTTTTCCCACTGACGAAGAAATGATCAGTCTATAATTTTAATGGTAGGTTTATTTGAACAGTGAGAAACAGAATAACAACAAAAATATCCAGAAAAACGCATGTCAAAATTGTTTAAAATTGATTTGCATTTTAATGAGTGAAATAAGTATTTGACCCCTCAGCAAAACATGACTTAGTGGCAATCACAGAGGTCAGACGTTTCTTGTCGTTGGCCAACAGGTTTGCACACATCTCAGGAGGGATTTTTTTCCCACTCCTCTTTGCAGATTTTCTCCAAGTCATTAAGGTTTCGAGGATGACGTTTGGCAACTCGAACCTTCAGATCCCTCCACAGATTTTCTATGGGATTAAGGTCCAGAGACTGGCTAGGCCACTCCAGGACCTTAATGTGCTTCTTCTTGAGCCACTCCTTTGTTGCCTTGGCCGTGTGTTTTGGGTCATTGTCATGCTGGAATAGCCATCCAAGATCCATTTTCAATGCCCTGGTTGAGGGAAGGAGGTTCTCACCCAAGATTACGGTACAGGTCCCCGTCCATCGTCCCTTTGATGCGGTGAAGATGTCCTGCCCCCTTAGCAGAAAAACACCCACAAAGCATAATGTTTCCACCTCCATGTTTGACGGTGGGGATGGTGTTCTTGGGGTCATAGGCAGCATTCCTCATCCTCCAAACACGGCGAGTTGAGTTGATGCCAAAGAGCTCCATTTTGGTCTCAACTGACCACAACACTTTCACCCAGTTGTATGAATCATTCAGATGTTCATTGGCAAACTTCAGATGGGCATGTATATGTGCTTTCCTGAGCAGGGGGACCTTGCAGGAGCTGCAGGATTTCAGTGTGTTACCAATTGTTTTCTTGGTGACTATGGTCCCAGCTGCCTTGACAAGATCCTCCCGTGTAGTTCTGGGCTGATTCCTCACCTTTCTCATGATCATTGCAACTCCACGAGGTGAGATCTTGCATGGAGCCCCATGCCGAGGGAGATTGACAGCTCTTTTGCATTTCTTCCATTTGCAAATAATCACACCAACTGTTATCACCTTCTCACCAAGCTGCTTGGCGATGGTCTTGTAGCCCATTCCAGCCTTGTGTAGGTCCACAATCTTGTCCCTGATATCCTTGGAGAGCTCTTTGGTCTTGGCCATGGTGGAGAGTTTGGATTCTGATTGATTGATTACTTCTGTGGACAGGTGTCTTTTATACAGGTAACAAACTCCCTTTAAGAGTGTGTTCCTAATCTCAGTTTGTTACCTGTATAAAAAGACACCTGGGAGCCAAAAAATCTTTCTGATTGAGAGGGAGTCAAATTATTATTTCCCTCGTTAAAATGCAAATCAATTTATAACATTTTTGATATGCTTTTTTCTGTTGTTATTCTGTCTCTCACTGTTCAAATAAAATTACCATTAAAATTATAGACTGATCATTTCTTTGTCAGTGGGCAAATGTACTAACTCAGCAGGGGATCAAATGCATTTTTTCCTCACTGTACATTTCTCCAGCCGCTCAGCTGTTTACCAAACCATGTCTCATGGCTGACATTTTGTTGCTGTTTAAATCCCTTTAAAAAAAGCCACATCCATCAATCTGCAGTTCAACCAATAACAAAGCTGTAATTACACCACTGTTTTGGTAATTAGATGATGGATGGGGCTCGAGAAATGTAACTACTCTCAAATTCATAGACAGACCTATGGATGCAAGGACTGACCATCCATGATATCAACATTATAGTTTTAACCATGTTGAGGCTATACAGTGTTGATTTACATTGTTTCTAAACATTGGAGTAAAAAAAGCTTATTTGGGAATCTGATGGGGTACAGTTGAACTAAGCTCATGAGGCATGTGTTATATTCTTGAAGAATCAATGGCTATATATAAATAATTTACAAATACAGTGTTGGTTCACATTGTTTCTATAAATATATACAGTGCATTTGGAAAGTATTCAGACCCCCCTTTTCCACATTTATTACGTTACAGCCTTATTCTAAAATTGATTAAATTAAATGTTTTCCTCATTAATCTACACACAATACACTCTAATGATAACATGAAAAACTTTTTTTTTTTTGCACATTTATTAAAATAAAAAACATGAATACCTTATTGACGTAAGTATTTAGACCCTAAATTGAGATTAGGTGCCTCCTGTTTCCTGACTCTCAGAGAAACAAGATTCTCTGGTCTGATTAAACTCTTTGGCCTGAATGCCAAGCATCACGTCTAGAGGAAACCTGGCACCATCCCTACGGCGGCAGGGACTGGAGGACTAGTCAGGCTTGAGGGAACTAGTCAGCATTGAGGGTAAGATGAACAGAGCAAGTACAGAGTACAGAGAGAGATCCTTGATGAATATCTTCTCCAGAGCGCTCAGAACCTCAGACTGGGGCGAAGGTTCACCTTCCAACAGGACAACGACTCTCAGCACACAGCCAAGACAACGCAGGAGTGGCTCCGGGACAAGACTTTGTTCTATGCAGAGAACAATGGGAGACAGTCCCCAAAGGGTGCCAAGCTTGTAGTATCTTACCCAAGAAGCCAAGAAGCCTCAAGGCTGTAATTGCTGCCATAAAAGTACTGAGGAAAGGGTCTGAATACTTATTAAATGTGATTTCAGTTGTTGTTGTTTTTTGCAAAATTGCAAAAATGTCTAAAAATCTGTTTTTGTTTTGTCATTGTGTGTAGATTGATATTGGAATATATATATAAACCGTTTTAAAATAAGGCTGTAACATAACGATGGGAAAAGCCAATGGGTCTGAATCATTTAAATGTCCAGATATGGATGAGGCAGTTGTAGATTTACTCATTTATAGCCACACATCAGTTCAACAACAGCAGAGTTTGTGCCTCTGTTTTTAAGACAGTACTTACCAGTGTTAATCAGGGCCCGGTTTCCCAAAACCATTTTATGGCTAAATTCTTCGTTACCATTGGATGCCTTAAGATGCATTTGGGAAACCGGGCCCAGATATCCAGTTTCCTCCTCTTCTTTTTTGGATGTGACAGTCATCTCCCACTCCTCCTCTTTAACTCCAAAAACTGCACCCTCCTCTTTCTCTTCCTCCTCTTCTTTTACTGTAACATCCTCCTCTTTCACTCTGAATGCGTCTTCCTCTTCTTTAACTGTAACAGCCTCACCCTCCACTTGTTTTTGTATTGTAACAGCCTCTTCTTCTTTCTCCTCTTTCACGACAACGTTCAGCCACAGTCCCTCTTTCTCCGTCCAGCAGACCGCCTCTTCTTTAGCAGGAGAGTAGCTCAGTGAACTCATGGTCGGAGGTGTTAGCTAGCTATGCTAATGAATGAGCCGCAATCTAAATTGCCATGAGCTGACCAATAACATCGGAAATATGAAATTTAATCGGATAACTAACTAGACGACAGAAGTGGGTTTAAAACACAGTGTCTAATATACACGAACACCTCTAAAGAGCTTTATCCGTTCGTCTATTTTGTCTACAAGCTACCGAGGTGTCTGACTTCATGTTGCTGATGTTGAAAGAAGCGTTCCGTCCACTACATTATACGTCACACCAGCAGCATCACCTTAAAGTCTCAGACCGCCATCTGCTGACTGGAGTGGGTAACGCAGTATAGGAAAATGTAGAGTTTATATTCAGACAAAAAGTTAATCGGAAGGAAGCATGAGTTTTTACCCACCAATGTAACAACACAGTTAAAGACTTAGTAACGTAGAAGCAGTCACAATCTGGTTACCTATATGTGCAAACTGTTATGTTTTCTCGTTATTACTGTAACGACCCTGGATTTATAAGCGTGGATATCGACTCTGCCGCGTTTGTCGATAGCGTGCCCGGGCTAGAAGGTTGAGGGTTCGAGACCTGCATCCTGTTGTTTCATTACACTACACATTTATTAACTTCCGATATCTTCTAAACTACCTACAAGGCACTATTTCTCAACGTCATATTGATCTACTATATATAAACAGTAACATTGATATACTCTGTGCTACCGAGTTTGTATGCTACATTTTTACATGCTGACAAACCTGACGCGTTTGTCACGAGAATGTTAATTTTGTTCATCCAGACTCGATCAGCAGTTTGAAATATCAAAATGAACCAACTATATTAATTGTGGGACTGTTCGAAAAACAAACATTCATGGCAATTTAGATAGCTTGCTGTTGCTCGCTCAATTGATATAAACATGGAGCTGTTATTTTACCTGAAATTCACAATGTCCTCTACAATTTATCCACAGATAAAACGGTAAACCGAATTTGTTTCTAGTAATCCTACTTTAGGCTTCTTCTTCTGAGTCAAATACTAAATGTTCAGTGAATGTTGGGTGTTTTTTTATATAATTAACTTTAACAAATACTAAATGTTCCATTCATTATTCTACTAACGATGCTCACCAATGCAGCTGACCGATGTCCAGTGAGACAAGTGCCTTAGCAGAATGTTTTTTGTGATGCAGTTTCAACATTTGAGTAAATAATAAAAAATAAATTGCAGTTGAAGTCGGAAGTTTACATGCACTTAGGTAATTAAAACTAATTTTTTAATCACTCCACAAATTTCTTGCTAACAAACTATAGTTTTTGGCAAGTCAGTTAGGACATCTACTTTGTGCAGGACACATACTTTGTCCAACAATTCTTTACAGACAGATTATTTCACTTGTAATTCCCTGTATCACAATTCCAATGGGTCAGAAGTTTACATACACTATGTTGACTGTGCCTTTAAACAGCTTAGAAAATTCCAGAAAATTATGTAATATTTTAGAAGCATCTGATAGGCTAATTGACATAATTTGAGGCAATTGGAGGTGTATCTGTGGATGTATTTCAAGGCCTACCTTCAAATTCAGTGCTTCTTTGCTTGACATCATGGGAAAATCAAAAGAAATCAGCCACGACCTCAGAAAAAAGATTGTAGACCTCCACAAGTCTGGTTCATCCTTGGGAACAATTTCCAAATGCCTGAAGGTACCACGTTCATCTGTACAAACAATAGTCCGCAAGTATAAACACCATGGGACCACGCAGCTTTCTTACCGCTCAGGAAGGAGACGCGTTCTGTCTCCCAGAGATGAACATACTTTGGTGCGAAAAGTGAAAATCATTCCCAGAACAACATCAAAAGACCCAGTGAAGATGCTGGAGGAAACAGGTATAACAGTATCTATATCCACAGTAAAACAAGTCCTATATCAACATAACCTGAAAGGCCGCTCAACAAGGAAGAAGCCACTGCTCCAAAACCGCCATAAAAAAGCCAGACTATGGTTTGCAACTGCACAGATTGTACTTTTTGGAGAAATGTCCTCTGGTCTGATGAAACAAAAATAGAACTGTTTGGTCATAATGACCATCGTTATGTTTGGAGGAAAAAGGGGGAGGCTTGCAAGCCGAAGAACACCATCCCAACCGTGAAGCACGGGGGTGGCAGCATCATGTTGTGGGGGTGCTTGCTGCAGGAGGACTGGTGCACTTCACAAAATAGATGGTGTCGCGAGGAAGGAAAATTATGTGGATATATTGAAGCAACATCTCAAGACATCAGTCAGGAAGTTAAAGCTTTATCGCAAAAGGGTCTTCCAAATGGACAGTGACCCCAAGCATACTTCCAAAGTGGTGGTAAAATGGCTTAAGACAACAAAGTCAAGGTGTTGGAGTGGCCATCACAAAGCCCTGACCTCAATCCTATAGAAATTTTGTCGGCAGAACCGGAAAAGCATGTGCGACCATGGAGGCCTAAAAACCTGACTAAGTTACACCTGCTCTGTCAGGAGGAATGGTCCAAAATTCACCCAAATTATTGTGGGAAGCTTGCGAAGGCTACCCGAAACGTTTGACCCAAGTTAAACAATTTAAAGGCAATGCTACCAAATACTAATTGAGTGTATGTAAACTTCTGATCCACTGGGAGTGTGATGAAATAAATAAAAGCTGAAATAAATCATTCTCTCTACTATTATTTTGACATTTCACATTCTTAAAATAAAGTGGTGATCCCTAACTGACCTGAGACAGGGATTTTTTACTCTGATTAAATGTCAGGAAATGTGAAAAAAAACTGAGTTTAAATGTATTTGGCTAAGGAGTATGTAAACTTCTGACTTCAACTGTATATTCTTCAAGAATCAATGACTATTAGGGCTGACCCCAATTAGTCGACTAGTCAATTGTTTGGTCAATAGGCTGTTGGTCGACCCAATATGTTTTTAGTCAAACAGTCGCAAATATATTCAGACCCCTTGTGGACTTTTTCCACATTTTGTTACAGCCATATTGTGAAATTGATTCAATTGTTTTTTCCCTCATGTATCTACACACAATACACACAATACCCCACAATGACAAAGGTAAAACTGTTTTTTGAAATGTTTGCAAGTGTATATTTATATATATATAAAAAAAAGGAAATATCACATTTACATAAGTATTCAGACCCTTTACTCAGTACTTTGTTGAAGCTCCTTTGGCAGCGATTACAGCCTCTAGTCTTCTTTGGTTTGACACTACAAGCTTTGCACATCTGTATTTGAAGAGTTTCTCCCATTCTTCTCTGCAGATCTTCTCAAGCTCTGTCAGGTTGGCTGGGGAGCGTCGCTGCACAGTTATTTTCAGGTCTCTCCAGAGATGTTTGATCGGGTTCAAGCCCGGGCTCTGGCTGGGCCACTCAAGGACATGTGTTGTCTTGGCTGTGTGCTGTGTGGGTCTTCAAGGATCTCTCTGTACTTTGCTCTGTTTATCTTCCCCTCAATCCTGACTAGTCTCCCAGTCCCTGCCACTGAAAAACATCCCCATAGCATGACGCTGCCACCCCCATGCCTCACCGTAGTGATGGTGCCAGGTTTCCTCCAGACATGACCCTTGGCATTCAGGCCAAAAAGTTAAATCAACGTTTCATCAGACCAGATAATATTGTTTCTCATGGTCTGAGAGTCTTTAGGTGCCTTTTGGCAAACGCCAAGCGGGCTGTCATGTGCCTTTTACTGAAGAGTGGCTTCCGTCTGGCCTCTTTACTATAAAGGCCTGATTGGTGGAGTGCAGCATAGATGGTTGTCCTTCTGGAAGGTTCTCCCATCTCCACAGAGGAACTCTGGAGCTCTGTCAGAGTGACCACAGGGTTCTTGGTCTCCTCCCTGACCAAGGTCCTTCTCCACCAGATTGCTCAGTTTGGTCGGGCTCTAGGAAGTGTCTGGGTGGTTCCAAATTCTTCTATTTAAGAAGGATGGAGGATTGATGTTCTTGAGGTCCATAAATGCTGCAGAAATATGTTGGTACCCTTCCACAGAACTGTGCCTCGACACAATCCTGTCTCAGAGCTCTACGGACGATTCCTTCTACCTCATGGCTTGGGTTTTTGCTCTGACATGCACTCTCAACTGTGGCACCTTATATAGACAGGTGTGTGCCTTTCCAAATAATTTCCAATCAATTGACTTTACCACAGGTGGACTCCAATTAAGTTGTAGAAACATCTCAAGGATGATCAATAGAAACAAGATGCACCTGAGCTCAATTTCAGGTCTCTTAGAAAAGGATCTGAATACTTATGTAAATAAGTTTTTTCTGTTTTTATTTTTTAATACATTTCATTTCTAGAACATGTTTTCACTTTGTCATTGTGGGGTATTGTGATGTCATTATGGTGTATTCTGATGTAATTATTGGGTATTGTGTGTAGATTGATGAGGAAAAGTTTTTATTAAATCAAATTTAGAATAAGGCTGTAACGTAACAAAATATGGAAAATGTCAAGGGGTCTGAATACTTTCCGAATGCACTGCAGGTCTCTCCATTGATGGGAGATGGACATTTTAAACTGATCAATGCTCTCTTTATATAACTGACTCGTTTGACTGATTGATCCATTCTACCTTCCATCCTGAAAGGAATTTTATAATATCTGTACATTATAGGAACACCTGTAATTACAAAAGCACAATGATGAATATAAGGTAAGGTCTGGGACAAGGTAGGCATTGGGGTTAGCAGTTAGCCATTAGGGTTAGCAGTTAGCCATTAGGGTTAGCAGTTAGCCATTAGGGTTAGCAGTTAGCCATTAGGGTTAGCAGTTAGCCATTAGGGTTAGCAGTTAGCCATTAGGGTTAGCAGTGTGGTTAAGGTTATAGACTTTATGACTGTGTTACTAAGTTGAACCTCTTGAGGAGAAAGGAATCTAAAAGTAATCCGATTACATTAGTGAGTTTGGGGAATCCAACAGTTATGTTACTGATGACACTTTTAGACAGGTAACAAGTAACTAACGGATTACATTTAGAAAGTAACCTACCCAACCCTGGATACAGTATAAAGGTCTCTCCATGGGTGGGAGATGGACATTTAGTTAAGATGATCAACACTCTCTTTATATTACTGACTTGTTGACTGATTGATCCATTCATCCTTCCATCCCTCCTCAGCCTTCCTCTCCTCTGAAGACCCAGTGAGGGTGGAGCTCAGTCAGAGAGCTGTTGAGGGACTGGTTAGGAAGAACACTTCTACAGCCAGAGAGGTGAGAGGTCACACATGGTTTAGATGGTAAATATTTATACAGATATGCAATTGTTGGTCACAGATACTCTGGCATTTCTGAACACAATGCCCATCCTGGCAGATCTAAACCTAATGCAGCACATCGTGATTTTTGTGCATCCAGACCTAATGCGGCTTGGAATGATCAGAAGTCACATTTAGGTGCCAGGTGTAACTGAGGCCATAGATGCTCCATATCCATTACTTTGACTGTTTTATATAATATGACTAAATGTGTTTCTGTGTTGCAGGGGCAGTCAAGAAATGGAACGGCAAGGCCACAGAACATGACATAAGCAGAGCTGTGGGAGACCACCTCAAGCCCCTGGTAGAGCCGGGGGTGGTGTTTACCTCTCCACCACGCCTTCAGCAGGCTGGAAAAGTGGAATTGATCTGTTTGATCCATTTGTTTGTTTCAGTTTTCAGGAGTTGAATCCTTTGACGTATTGTTGATCTCAACATTTTTTCATATTCAACAAAAAATGCACTGGATTGATTAAAGTCGGAAATTGGGTTAATTTGTTTTGTAATATATTCAAATCAAACCAAGCTTTATTTATACAGCACATTTCAGACATGGACAACACAATGGGCTTCAGAGGAAAAAACAATTAATAAAAACAATGACTATAAAAATTAACATAATGGTGAGGCATGGAATAATAAAACATGTATCTGTTGTCAGGCTGAATGTTTGAAATATGAGGTGATTTGAGTCATGCTTCTTCAGTAGTGGAATAAAGACAATTAGCACTTGAATGTTGTCAAGAAATACTGGAGTGATGTAGGATTATCAATAAAATTGATTATAGACCAATTTATTATACTTCGTCCATGTGTATAGGCTGCAAGTATGTTTAAATTAAGTTGTTTTCGAGTCATTGAAAAAAAACTAAATATTTTCAACTACAACGGAGAAAACTAAATATTTTTAATAGTTCATCTTTCATTTCAATCCATAGCTGAAATCAATAGAACAGGGCAAACATTTAGGGTTTCTTCATTATGACATCATTACCCTACTCCTATTGCATTGTGACATTTGTTTCATTGATATAACGTATCTCTTGTCACATTGATCACAGCTATGATATTTCTTTCCTGTGTGTGTTCTCTGGTGTGGTTTTAAAAAGTCCTGATTAAACAAAACTCTTCCCACAGTCAGAGCTAGTGTTAAAATGTATTTCCCGTGTGTTTTCTCTGGTGCAAAGTCAGCTCTCTAGATTCAGTAAAACTCTTGTCACATTGAACAACTCCTTCATGTATGAATTGTCTGATGTTTAACCAGAGATCTTTTATCAGAGTATCTCTTGTCACATTGATCACAGCTATGAGGTTTCTCTCCTGTATGTGTTCTCTGGTGTGATTTTAAAAGTCCTGACGAAACAAAACTCTTTCCACAGTCAGAGCATTGGTAAGGTTTCTCTCCTGTGTGTATTCTCTGGTGTACTATCAGGCTGCTTAAGTGCCTAAAACTCCTCCCACATAGATGACAACTATAAGGTTTATGTCCTGTGTGTGTTCTCTGGTGTGATTTTAAATGTCCTGACAAAACAAAACACTTCCCACAATCAGAGCAACTATAAGGTTTTTCTCTTCTATGGATTCTCTGGTGTATTTTTAGGGTTGCTAAAGAGGTGCAACTCTTCCCACAATTAGAGCAGCAGTGAGGTTTCTCTCCAATGTGTTTTTTCTGGTGTACTTTTAGTGAATCTGATCTTGAGTAAGTCTTCCCACAGTCAGAGCAGTGGTGAGACTTCTTCCCTGTGTGAATTCTCTGGTGTGCCTTCAGTGAATCTGATCTTGAGTAACTCTTCCCACAGACAGAGCAGCGGTGAGATTTCTTCCCTGTGGGTTTCTGCTGGTGTTTCTTGAGGTGTTCCGATGTGGAGAGACTCTTCTCTGCCTCGTCAGCTTCATGATGTTGTTGAGGCTCCCCAGAGGATCCACGATTGTCTTGTCTCTCTCCTGTGTGAACAACAAAGTCAGACAGATGGTTAAAAGGCCACTGTTTATTTTAGCTGAAAGGTGATGCTGTTGTAGAAGGCCCACAACAGCAGAAATCCACTGTTTATTTTAGCTAAAAGGTGATCCCCATGATGTCGTACAACAATTTACATCCTTAATGAATGTTTAAGTGCTTTTACAAACTTATTTGACAATTATCTTAAAAAGACAGTCAAGTGAGCAACAATAGACATGTTTTGTATTATTGTTTCCACAGTAGTATAGTGGATGATTCCAGGCTATAAATACATTATTGCAGTTGCTGAAACCCGAAGCAGTGTGTCAGATTACTTTTGGTCTTTTATTATTTAGAAAGGGAATACTTTCACCAAATTGTCTAAATGGATTCTCTGAACATTATATCACCAGGTTCCCCCATTAGGCAAACCATGAACAGTATTTATCTCACCAGGTTCCCCCATTAGGCAAACCTTTAACAGTATTTATCTCACCAAGTTCTCCCATTAGGCAAACCATTAACAGTATTTATCTCACCAGGTTCCCCCATTAGGCAAACCTTTAACAGTATTTATCTCACCAGGTTCCCCCATTAGGCAAACCATTAACAGTATTTATCTCACCAAGTTCTCCCATTAGGCAAACCATTAACAGTATTTATCTCACCAAGTTCCTTAAGTTGCCTTTGGGAAACCGGGCCCAGAAATCCAGTTTCCTCCTCCTCCCTTTTCGATGTAACAGTCATCTCATCCTCCTCCTCTTTCACTCTGAACGCATCTTCCTCTTGTTTCACTGAAACGTCTTTCTCTTCTTCTTTCACTGTAACAGCCTCACCCTCTACTTGTTTTTCTATTGTAACATCCCCCTCTTCATCCTCCTTTTTCACTCTGAACGAGTCTTCCTCTTCTTTCACTGAAACAGCCTCACCCTCTACTTGTTTTTCTATTGTAACAGCCTCCTCTTTCACCAGAGCCTCTTTCTCCGTCCAGTAGACCACCTCTTCTTTAACGGGAGGAGAGTAGCTTAGTGAACTCATGGTCGGAGATGATAGCTAGCTAGGCTAATGCTAACTTAACTTAATAAAACGTAACTAGATGACCAATAACAACACCGTAAATATGAAATTAAATCGGATAACTTAGTAGACGACAGAAGTGGGTTTAAAACACAATGGCTCTACGAAAGCGTCTAAAGAGCTTTATTGGTTCGTCTATTTTGTCTAGCAAGCTACCGAGGTGTCTGACTAACTGTTGCTGCTGTTGAATGAAGCGTTCCGTCCACTACATTATACGTCACACCAGCAGCATCACCTTAAATTCCCAGACCGCCATCTGCTGACTGGAGAGGGTAACGCAGTTGAGTAAAATGTATCTATTTTATTTTCAGACAACATGTTAAACGGTAGGAAGCATGAGTTTTTACTCACCAATGTAACAACACTGTGGTTAAATACTTAATAACTTAGTTGTAGTCACGATCTGGTTACCTATAATATATATAATAATATAATATGTAGGTCTTATACTAGCTCGGTGGCTGACGTCAGCAACACATCATGCTCTTCACGGACTGTGTGGGCAAAGATTAAACTTTATAACTAACCCAAGATGGACCAGAACCTGTCGTTTCCAATGGGAGCAAATGAATCACAGTGGGTGGAGCCAAGGACGAGCAAGAGATCCTATTGGCGCATTCTAATATTTATTTGCATATTTCCTTTGGGGAACGCCTACTCTGTGAAGTTTACCGGTGTGAAATAACTTATTACTCCCCTAATACTCCCTTGCACTCCTTCTAAACAATGCAATTACTTTGAAACATTGGCAAAACGTCACGTCTTCAAAACGTAGTCCACTCTGTTTGTTACAGATTATAGCTATGAAACAGAAAACTGTATTGAGATCAAACGTTTCATCGATGAGAAATTAGCAGAATGTCGGCCCAAATCCATCTTGCTCTATCTTCTACCACTGGGCTTCCTCTCATCACCACATTTGTTTGTGAGTGAAAACCGTCAACCGGATGCCTCACATTTATAGGTGAAACATCTGGCTCATTGTTCTGTAGTTGTATTATTATTGGGGCGGCAGGATAGCCTAGAGGTTAGAGCGTTGTACTGCAACCCCCGAGCTGACAAGGTACAAATCTGTCGTTCTGCCCCTGAACAGGCAGTTAACCCACTGTTCCTAGGCCGTCATTGAAAATAAGAATTTGTTCTTAATAACTGACTTGCAAGTTTAAATAAAGGTAAAATAAAAAATTAGGTGGTGGGCCGAAGCTGAAAGAGTGTCAATCGGTACCAGTCGAGAGAGGATCCTGATTTTTTTGTACCGGACAGTAAAATATTGTTACGATGACTATAACATTTGTTGGCACCTGCAATTCTTGCACATCTTCTCATATATATATATATTTTTTAAACACTTGTCTGTCTGCTCAGGCAAATTTGCCGAAGTCCTAAACTTGGAACCATTCAGAAGTCCCGTACAGACCCCTGGTGATGTAGGCAGCCAATGGCCTGCTTTTATCTACGATGGAACCACAGCCTCTTGTGAAAACGTGAGCTGTTATCTGATGAAGAGAAACAGATATATCTAGGGCCCAAAGAATGAAATTAGATAAGTAAATGTTTTAGAGTGCACTGAAAATATTCAGCATGCAATAATAATTATCTTGATATATAGCCTAGCTAGCTACTATAAATATCAATTTGTGTCTCATTAGCTCGCTCTCAGTCAGTGAATCATATATTTAGATTTGTTTAACACTTTTTCGTTACTACATAATTCCATGTGTTATTTCATAGTTTTGATGTCTTCACTATTACTATTATTCTACAATGTAGAAAATAGTCTAAATAAAGAAAAACCCTGGAATTAGTGCGTGTCCAAACCTTTGACAGGTACTATATGTAAATGTGGTAAAGTTTAAAACATGTTTTTTTTAAATATAAATTTGCAAAACGAGCTACAAATCTGTTTTTGCTTTGTCATTATGGGGTATTGTGTGTAGATTGATGAGGATTTTAAAAAAAAGGTTTTAATACATTTTAGAATAAGTCTGTAACAACAAAAAGTGGAAAAAGTCAAGGGGTCTGAAAACTTTCAGTATTAATTTTCCAAAAAGTAGCACATATAAGAACGTGATGTCATTATGGGGTATTGTGATGTCATTCTGGGGTATTGTGATGTCATTATGGGGTATTGTGATGTCATTATGGGGTATTGAACGCACTGGACACATATTAGAACATATTCTCAGTCTCTAACTGTGCATCTCTGAGCTACTCAATCATTTAATGCCAAGACATCAATATTAGCTCCTTGTTCCTCAGGATTAATAATAGTTGCATAATGGTAAACCTAGAAACTTGCATCTTATATCAAATCAAATAAATGTTTATTTGTCACATGAGCCGAATACAACAGGTGTAGTAGACCTTACAGTGAAATGCTGAATACAACAGGTGTAGTAGACCTCACAGTGAAATGCTGAATACAACAGGTGTAGTAGACCTCACAGTGAAATGCTGAATACAACAGGTGTAGTAGACCTTACAGTGAAATGCTTACTTACAAGCCCTTAACCAACAATGTTAACGTGTTAAGAAGAGAAAAAAAATAAACAACAGCAGTAGAATAACAGTTGCGAGGCTATATACAGGGGGTACCGGTACAGAGTCAATGTGGAGGCTATATACAGGGGGTACCGGTACAGAGTCAATGTGGAGGCTATATACAGGGGGTACCGGTACAGAGTCAATGTGGAGGCTATATACAGAAAATTATATTTATGTATATATTTATTTATTATATTTATGATATTTCAAGAGGTCTGAAAACTTTCCAAATGCTCTCTAACGGTGCATCTCTGAGCTAAGGTTAACTCAATCATTTAATGCTAAGACATCAATATTAGCTCCTTGTTCCTCAGCCTCAATAATAGTTGCATAATGGTAAACCTAGACACTTGCATCTTATAGTATTCTGAGTGGTGACGATAGGCTCACAACCTTGGCTATACCTACTGGATTCTATTACGGACACTATAGCGTTCACATGGTAATGGAGTCAGATTGATGATTGTAGTTTATTATTATTCAACATCATTATTACACTGCAAAATGGAGACCCCGTCATCCTCAGTCGATGGGGATTTCCACCAACCTACATAATGGTTGGATCATTTCCACCAACCTACATAATGGTTGGATCATTTCTACCAACCTACATAATGGTTGGATCATTTCCACCAACCTACATAATGGTTGGATCATTTCCACTAACCTACATAATGGTTGGATCATTTCTACCAACCTACATAATGGTTGGATCATTTCTACCAACCTACATAATGGTTGGATCATTTCTACCAACCTACATAATGGTTGGATCATTTCCACCAACCTACATAATGGTTGGATCGTTTCCACCAACCTACATAATGGTTGGATCATTTCCACCAACCTACATAATGGTTGGATCATTTCCACCAACCTACATAATGGTTGGATCATTTCTACCAACCTACATAATGGTTGGATCATTTCCACCAACCTACATAATGGTTGGATCATTTCCACCAACCTACATAATGGTTGGATCATTTCCACCAACCTACATAATGGTTGGATCATTTCCACCAACCTACATAATGGTTGGATCATTTCTACCAACCTACATAATGGTTGGATCATTTCCACCAACCTACATAATGGTTGGATCATTTCCACCAACCTACATAATGGTTGGATCATTTCCACTAACCTACATAATGACTGGATAATTTCTACCAACCTACATAATGGTTGGATGATTTCTACCAACCTACATAATGGTTGGATCATTTCTACCAACCTACATAATGGTTGGATCATTTCCAAACTTAATGGTGACTCATCCAGTTGATGGGGATTTGTACACTGCTCAAAAAAATAAAGGGAACACTAACATAACACATCCTAGATCTGAATGTGTAGCCTAGAGCGATTTTCTAGGTTAGCTGGCCAGCTATTGTCGTTCTTCTAACGTAGCTAGCCAGCTAGCCCCCGAATAGCAGCACTGTAGTAACTATTACAGTACAACGGTTTGTTTTGTTTGATCGTAGCTAGCTAGCTACATAGCCGTCTTTGTATCTAAGACAATTGTGTAGCCTAGAGCGATTTTCTAGGTTAGCCAGCCAGCTATTGTCGTTCTTTTAAAGTAACGGAACGCAATCAACCTTGCTAGCTAGCCAGCTAGCCCCGAATAGCAGCACTGTAGAAACTATTACACTCGACGGAACGACTTGATTAGTGTAGTGTCAACATCGCAGCCACTACCAGCTAGCCTACTCCAGCAGTACTGTTTCATTTCAATCATTTTAGTCAATAAGATTCTTGCTACGTAAGCTTAACTTTCTGAACATTCGAGACGTGTAGTCCACTTGTCATTCCAATCTCCTTTGCATTAGCGTAGCCTCTTCTGTACCCTGTTAACTATGTGTCTATCTATCCCTGTTCTCTCCTCTCTGCACAGACCATACAAACGCTCCACACCGCGTGGCCGCGGCCACCCTAATCTGGTGGTCCCAGCGCGCACGACCCACGTGGAGTTCCTGGTCTCCGGTAGCCTCTGGAACTGCCGATCTGCGGCCAACAAGGCAGAGTTCATCTCAGCCTATGCCTCCCTCCAGTCCCTCGACTTCCTGGCACTGACGGAAACATGGATCACCACAGATAACACTGCTACTCCTACTGCTCTCTCTTCGTCCGCCCACGTGTTCTCGCACACCCCGAGAGCTTCTGGTCAGCGGGGTGGTGGCACCGGGATCCTCATCTCTCCCAAGTGGTCATTCTCTCTCTCTCCCCTTACCCATCTATCTATCGCCTCCTTTGAATTCCATGCTGTCACAGTTACCAGCCCTTTCAAGCTTAACATTCTTATCATTTATCGCCCTCCAGGTTCCCTCAGAGAGTTCATCAATGAGCTTGATGCCTTGATAAGCTCCTTTCCTGAGGACGGCTCACCTCTCACAGTCCTGGGCGACTTTAACCTCCCCACGTCTACCTTTGACTCATTCCTCTCTGCCTCCTTCTTTCCACTCCTCTCCTCTTTTGACCTCACCCTCTCACCTTCCCCCCTACTCACAAGGCAGGCAATACGCTCGACCTCATCTTTACTAGATGCTGTTCTTCCACTAACCTCACTGCAACTCCCCTCCAAGTCTCCGACCACTACCTTGTATCCTTTTCCCTCTCGCTCTCATCCAACACTTCCCACACTGCCCCTACTCGGATGGTATCGCGCCGTCCCAACCTTCGCTCTCTCTCCCCCGCTACTCTTTCCTCTTCCATCCTTTCATCTCTTCCCTCTGCTCATACCTTCTCCAACCTTTCTCCTGACTCTGCCTCCTCAACCCTCCTCTCTTCCCTTTCTGCATCCTTTGACTCTCTATGTCCCCTATCCTCCAGGCCGGCTCGGTCCTCCCCTCCCGCTCCGTGGCTCGATGACTCATTGCGAGCTCACAGAACAGAGCTCCGGGCAGCCGAGCGGAAATGGAGGAAAACTCGCCTCCCTGCGGACCTGGCATCCTTTCACTCCCTCCTCTCTACATTTTCCTCCTCTGTCTCTGCTGCTAAAGCCACTTTCTACCACTCTAAATTCCAAGCATCTGCCTCTAACCCTAGGAAGCTCTTTGCCACCTTCTCCTCCCTCCTGAATCCTCCTCCCCCTCCCCCCCTCCTCCCTCTCTGCAGATGACTTCGTCAACCATTTTGAAAAGAAGGTCGACGACATCCGATCCTCGTTTGCTAAGTCAAACGACACCGCTGGTTCTGCTCACACTGCCCTACCCTGTGCTCTGACCTCTTTCTCCCTCTCTCTCCAGATGAAATCTCGCTTCTTGTGACGGCCGGCCGCCCAACAACCTGCCCGCTCGACCCTATCCCCTCCTCTCTCCTCCAGACCATTTCCGGGGACCTTCTCCCTTACCTCACCTCGCTCATCAACTCATCCCTGACCGCTGGCTACGTCCCTTCCGTCTTCAAGAGAGCGAGAGTTGCACCCCTTCTGAAGAAACCTACACTCGATCCCTCCGATGTCAACAACGACAGACCAGTATCCCTTCTTTCTTTTCTCTCCAAAACTCTTGAACGTGCCGTCCTTGGCCAGCTCTCCCGCTATCTCTCTCAGAATGACCTTCTTGATCCAAATCAGTCAGGTTTCAAGACTAGTCATTCAACTGAGACTGCTCTTCTCTGCATCACGGAGGCGCTCCGCACTGCTAAAGCTAACTCTCTCTCCTCTGCTCTCATCCTTCTAGACCTATCGGCTGCCTTCGATACTGTGAACCATCAGATCCTCCTCTCCACCCTCTCCGAGTTGGGCATCTCCGGCGCGGCCCACGCTTGGATTGCGTCCTACCTGACAGGTCGCTCCTACCAGGTGGCGTGGCGAGAATCTGTCTCCCGCCACGCGCTCTCACCACTGGTGTCCCCCAGGGCTCTGTTCTAGGCCCTCTCCTATTCTCGCTATACACCAAGTCACTTGGCTCTGTCATAACCTCACATGGTCTCTCCTATCATTGCTATGCAGACGACACACAATTAATCTTCTCCTTTCCCCTTCTGATGACCAGGTGGCGAATCGCATCTCTGCATGTCTGGCAGACATATCAGTGTGGATGACGGATCACCACCTCAAGCTGAACCTCGGCAAGACGGAGCTGCTCTTCCTCCCGGGGAAGGACTGCCCGTTCCATGATCTCGCCATCACGGTTGACAACTCCATTGTGTCCTCCTCCCAGAGCGCTAAGAACCTTGGCGTGATCCTGGACAACACCCTGTCGTTCTCAACCAACATCATGGCGGTGGCCCGTTCCTGTAGGTTCATGCTCTACAACATCCGCAGAGTACGACCCTGCCTCACACAGGAAGCGGCGCAGGTCCTAATCCAGGCACTTGTCATCTCCCGTCTGGATTACTGCAACTCGCTGCTGGCTGGGCTCCCTGCCTGTGCCATTAAACCCCTACAACTCATCCAGAACGCCGCAGCCCGTCTGGTGTTCAACCTTCCCAAGTTCTCTCACGTCACCCCGCTCCTCCGCTCTCTCCACTGGCTTCCAGTTGAAGCTCGCATCCGCTACAAGACCATGGTGCTTGCCTACGGAGCTGTGAGGGGAACGGCACCTCAGTACCTCCAGGCTCTGATCAGGCCCTACACCCAAGCAAGGGCACTGCGTTCATCCACCTCTGGCCTGCTCGCCTCCCTACCATTGAGGAAGTACAGTTCCCGCTCAGCCCAGTCAAAACTGTTCGCTGCTCTGGCCCCCCAATGGTGGAACAAACTCCCTCACGACGCCAGGACAGCGGAGTCAATCACCACCTTCCGGAGACACCTGAAACCCCACCTCTTCAAGGAATACCTAGGATAGGATAAGTAATCCTTCTCACCACCCCCCCCCCCCCTTAATGATTTAGATGCACTATTGTAAAGTGGCTGTTCCACTGGATGTCAGAAGGTGAATTCACCAATTTGTAAGTCGCTCTGGATAAGAGCGTCTGCTAAATGACTTAAATGTAAATGTAAATGTAAATGTAATGAATGAATGAAATATTCTGAAATACTTTTTTCTTTACATAGTTGAATGTGCTGACAACAAAATCACACAAAAATTATCAATGGAAATCAAATTTATCAACCCATGGAGGTCTGGATTTGGAGTGACACTCAAAATTAAAGTGGAAAACCACACTAGAGGCTGATCCAACTTTGATGTAATGTCCTTAAAACAAGTCAAAATGAGGCTCAGTAGTGTGTGTGGCCTCCACGTGCCTGTATGACCTCCCCATAATGCCTGGGCATGCTCCTGATGAGGTGGCGGATGGTCTTCTGAGGGATCTCCTCCCAGACCTGGACTAAAGCATCCGCCAACTCCTGGACAGTCTGTGTTGCAACGTGGCGTTGGTGGATGGAGCGAGACATGATGTCCCAGATGTGCTCAATTGGATTCAGGTCTGGGGAACGGGTGGGCCAGTCCATAGCATCAATGCCTTCCTCTTGCAGGAACTGCTGACACACTCCAGCCACATGAGGTCTAGCATTGTCTTGCATTAGGAGGAACCCAGCACAGGGCGCCAATGGCGAATTTGCCAATCTTGGTGTTCTCTGGCAAATGCCAAACGTCCTGTACGGTGTTGCGCTGTAAGCACAACCCCCACCTGTGGACGTCGGGCCCTCATACCACCCTCATAGAGTCCGTTTCTGACCGTCTGAGCAGACACATGCACATTTGTGGCCTACTGGAGGTCATTTTGCAGGGCTCTGGCAGTGCTCCTCTTTGCACAAAGGCGGAGGTAGTGGTCCTGCTGCTGGGTTGTTGCCCTCCTACGGCCTCCTCCATGTCTCCTGATGTACTGGCCTGTCTCCTGGTAGCACCTCCATGCTCTGGACACTACACTGACAGACACAGGAAATCTTCTTGCCACAGATCGCATTGATGTGCCATCCTGGATGAGCTGCACTACCTGAGCCACTTGTAGACTCCGTCTCATGCTACCACTAGAGTGAAAGCACCGCCAGCATTCAAAAGTGACCAAAACATCAGCCAGGAAGCATAGGAACTGAGAAGTGGCCTGTGGTTACCATCTGCAGAACCACTCCTTTATTGGGGGTGTCTTGCTAATTGCCTATAATTTCCACCTGTTGTCTATTCCATTTGCACAACAGCATGTGAAATTTATTGTCAATCAGTGTTGCTTCCTAAGTGGACAGTTTGATTTCACAGAAGTGTGATTGACTTGGAGTTACATTGTGTTGTTTAAGTGTTCCCTTTATTTTTTGAGCAGTGTATATTACACTACAATTTCTAAATTTTCAACAAACATGTACTGGATTGGTTGAAAAGTGATAAAATTTACACAGTATGCACTATTTTGACATAGTGTAAGATATACTGAATTGATACAATTTTCAATTTCGTTTATTCAATTGGACCTTTATTGAACTAGGCAAGTCAGTTAAGAACAAATTATTATTTACAAAGATTGCCCAAAACGGCCAAACCTGGACAACGCTGAGCCCATTGTGCGCCGCCTTATGGGACTCACTATCACGGCCTGTTGTGATACAGCCTAGATTCGAACCAGGGTGTCTGTAGTGACGCCTCAAGCACATATTTTTTCGTTGGTTTTGCAAGAGTGTTGATTGGTCAGACATTGGGTTCATTTGTTTTTGCAATAAGTTCAAATAAAATCAAGCTTTATTTATATAACATTTCACATTTCAGAAATTTTGTTTCATAGAAAAAAAACTTAAATAAAATTTATATTTACTACACAACATACGATAAAAAAACTAAAGAATAACCAAAAAAATTTTAAACTCTATTTTAAACTCTCACTTTAAAAAATAAATAATAAGACATCATCCTAATAAAATACAAAAGATCTTACATTTTTTTTGTTGCTATTTTGGAGGAGCCCAAATCAGAAGAGTTATAACTTGTTCAAATCAATAACCAATATGTAGAAACAGTTTGAAAAGTTAAACATAAAATGTACTATCTACAGAAACATGTTCCACAGTAGTAATCATATCATATCATCATTTTAGACCCAAGCCACGCCCAAGACTTTGAATTACTTCCCTCTGGGTGCAGGTATTGGGCCTCAGCAGAAAAAAACAGAACGAGACAATCATTTATGCCAGGTGTGATATCCCTCCTAAATAGCTCGGGTGAATGTTCCCATTGACCCTGTAAGGCTAGTCTTTTCTTCTTTAAAAAAAAGAAAGTTGTATTTCTTACTATTATTATAGGTATGTAACTGTTATAAACGTTGTATTGTCTTGTTTTGTATTTAAACGCCACTTTAAATGTGTAAATTTAAAGTCAGTAATTTTTTTTTTTTTAATAGGTAAGTCAGTTAAGAACAAATTCTTATTTTCAATGACGGCCTAGGAACAGTGGATTAACTGCCTGTTCAGGGACAGAACGACAGATTTGTACCTTGTCAGCTCGGGGATTCGAACTTGTAACCTTTTGGTTACTAGTCCAACGCTCTAACCACTAGGCTGCCGCCCCATAAGTTAGTTAGTAAGTAAGTATATTAATTACGCTGTTGTTTTGACAACTGGCAATACATCTGTTAGGGGGGAAATCAGGCTGTATGTGCTGTTGAAACTAACACAACTAAAAAACCACACGGAAATGGGAGATATATTTTACCTCACTGGTTAGAGGACAACCTGCAGAAAACAGTCAGCTACATTTGGGAGTGATGCATTAAATTTAGGGGTCCCCAAAATGAAGAGAAATGCAACACTTATTCATCATCACTCATATCGATATCATTTGGAAATAAATTGCACGAGAGGGGGGAGAAGAGGTTGCACATCCTGTTAAAACGAACAGCTCAAACACCCCACAGAATCTGGGAATAATGTGTACATCACTGGTTAGGACAATTTGTAGAAAACAGCTAGCTACATTTTGAAGTGCTGCATTCTCATTCAAATGAGGTGCCAAGTGTAACAACTCTTTTTCTTGTTAATCCACTTTTTTGTTAATCAAATAAATAGTACTCATTACTTCTTCCCCTGATGAGGCCTGGATTCATCCCGAGGCTAATATCTATATCACGCTGAAATCAATAGAACAGGGGGTCAAACGTTTACGATTCTACATTGTGACATCATTAAAACATTCTACATTGTGACATTTTATTGATATCATGAAACAACTTCATGTATGTATTTTCAAAATTTTACCAGCATATCGCTTTCCACATTGATCACAGCTATAAGAATTATCTCCTGTGTGTGTTCTCTGGTGTGATATCAGGATGTTTGGCTAAAACTCTTCCCATATTGATTACAGCTATGAGGTTTCTCTCTTGTGTGTCCGCTGGTGAATAGTCAGATGGCTAGATGAAGTAAAACGTTTCACACATTGATCACAGCTATAAGGTTTCTCTCCTGTGTGAGATCTCCGGTGTATAGTCAGACTGCTAGATGTAACAAATTTCTTCTCACACTGATCACAGCTATAAGGTTTCTCTCCTGTGTGTGTTCTCTGATGTACCTTCAGGCAGCTTGAGTGAGTAAACCTTTTCCCACATTGATCACAGCTAAAAAGTTTCTCTCCAGTGTGAATTCTCTGGTGTAATTGTAATGTATATAATTTTGAAAAACTCTTCCCACAGTCAGAGCAGCTAAAAAGTTTCTCTCCAGTGTGAATTCTCTGGTGTGATTGTAATGTATATAATTTTGAGAAACTCTTCCCACAGTCAGCGCAGCTATAAGGTTTCTCCCCTGTGTGTGTTCTCTGGTGTGTTTTCAGGCTGCTTGGAACATTAAAACTCTTTCCACATTGATCACAGCTATAAGGTTTCTCTCCTGTATGGATTCTCTGATGTCTTTTGAGGTCTGCTGAAGAGGTAAACCTCTTCCCACAGTCAGAGCAGCAGTGAGATGTCTCTCCAGTGTGAATTCTCTGGTGTACTTTTAGTGAATCTGATCTTGAATAACTTTTCCCACAGTCAGAGCAGTGATGAAGTTTCTTCCCTGTAGGTTTCCGTTGGTGTTTCTTGGGGTGTTCTGATGTGGAGAGACTCTTCTCTGCCTCGTCAGCTTCTGCGTGGAGCAAAAAAAATAGGCGAGATTGCATTTTTTTCACAATGTATTCTGAATATTACCACAGATTATTAGAGCAAGATCGGGAGTGCTACTCAAGGAAACTCACTTTAACTTCTTGGTGACATGGGGGGCAGTATTGAGTAGCTTGGAAGAATAAGGTGCCCAGAGTAAACTACCTGCTACTCAGCCATAAAAGCTAGAATATGCATATAAATAGTATATTTTGATAGAAAACACTCTGAAGTAACTAAAACTGTTTGAAAGATGTCTGTGAGTATAACATAACTCATATGGCAGGTGAAAACCTGAGAAAAATCCAACCAGGAAGTAGAAAATCTGAGGCTTGTAGTTTTCCCAACTCAGCCCCTATTGAAGATAGTGGGATATTGGTCATCTTGCACTTCCTAAGGCTTCCACTAGATGTCAACAGTCTTTAGAACCTTGTTTGAGGCTTCTACTGTGAAGGGGGGCTGAATGAGAGAGGAATGAGTCAGGTGTCTGGCAGAGTGCCTTGGGCTCATGACGCGCAGTCATGTGAGAGTTACCTCGCGTTCCATTGCTTTTCTACAGACAAAGGAATTCTCCAGTTGGAACATTATTGAAGATGTATGTTAAAAACATCCTAAAGATTGATTGATTCTATACATCGTTTGACATGTTTCTACGGACTGTAACAGAATTTTTGTCTGCTCGTTTGGATTTGTTTCCCAAACGCCCTAACAAAAGGGGGTATTTGGACATAAATTATGAGCTTTATCAAACAAATCAAACATTTATTGTGGAACTGGGATTCCTGGGAGTGCATTCTGATGAAGATCATCAAAGGTAAGTGAATTTTTATAATGCTATTTCTGACTAATGTTGACTGCACAACATGGCAGATATCTGCTTGGCTGTTTTGGTCTCTGAGCTCCGTACTCAGATTATTGCATGGTTTGCTTTTTCCGTAAAGTTTTTAAAGAATCTGACACAGCGGTTGCATTAAGTAGAAGTTTATCTAAGGTTCCATGTATAATAGTTGTATCTCTTATCAATGTTTATTATGAGTATTTCTGCAAAATCACTGGATGTTTTGGAATCAAAACATTACTGCACTTAACGCGCCAATGTAAACTGAGATTTTTGGATATAAATATGCACATTATCGAACAAAACATACATGTAACATTTTTGTGACTCCTATCTTTGGCTGGAAAAATGGCTGTGTTTTTTTGACTTGGCAATGAGTATTTCTGTAAATTGATGTGGCTCTCTGCAAAATCGTCGCATGTTTTGGAAATACTGAACATAACACGCCAATGTAAAATAAGATTTTTGGATATTAATATGCACTTTATCGAGCAAAACATACATGTATTGTGTAACATGAACTCCTATGAGTGTCATCTGATGAAGATCATCACAGGTTAGTGATTCATTTTATCTATATTTCTGCTTTGGCTGTGTTTTTCTGTGAATTGGTGGTGACCTAACATAATCGTTTGTGGTGCTTTCGCTGTAAAGCCTTTTTGAAATCACACACTGTGGCTGGATTAACGAATTTAATCTTTAAAATGGTGTAAAATACTTGTATGCTTGAGGAATTTTAATTATGAGATTCTTGTTGTTTTGAATTTGGCGCCCTGCACTTTCACTGGCCGTTGGCTGGGTGGGACGCTACCGTTAAGCTCTGTGTCGCTATTCACTAATTCACCACCGTGGCGGAAAACTCAGGGAAGTTCTCATAGGTTGACAGAAAAAAAACAGCCTCCATTTACAGGTTACTTACAGTTCATACTACTTTTGGATTATATTGTTTGAATCACCTGCTTAATATAAAGTTTGTGCCATCATCTCAAATAAACCGCTTTAGACATAAAGAAATACTAACGACAACCAGTAAAATGCTCTGTGGCTAGCTTTTCCATCAGCCTGACAGTGAGCATTTAGCATTCAAGCTAACAAGTGCTGCATCCAAAACAGGTATTTTGCTAGCAATTATCTTATAGACTGTTCAAGCAATAATCAAAACAACAACTGTAAGCATTTTGAGAACCCCAAATAGCGTTTTTGGTTAGAAGTACAAACCTGGTAAATCTAGACTGTTGAATGGTCCCAGATGGTGAACAGTTTATTTAGTAATAACCTGGTAAATCTAGACTGTTGAATGGTCCCAGATGGTGAACAGTTTATTTAGAAGTAATAACCTGGTAAATCTAGACTGTTGAATGGTCCCAGATGGTGAACAGTTTATTTAGTAATAACCTGGTAAATCTAGACTGTTGAATGGTCCCAGATGGTGAACAGTTTATTTAGAAGTAATAATCTGGTAAATCAAGACTGTTGAATGGTCCCAGATGCTGAATAGTTTATTTAATAATAACCTGGTAAATCTAGACTGTTGAATGGTCCCAGATGGTGAACAGTTTATTTAGTAATAACCTGGTAAATCTAGACTGTTGAATGGTCCCAGATTTATTTAGTAATAACATGGTATCTGCTAAATGACAAAAAAGAAGAAAACCAAAATACATTGATATGAATAACTGGTTAAATATATAATATATACTGTATTAACTGAACAAAAAATATAACATGCAATAATTTCGGAGTTACAGTTTATATAAGAAAATCTGTCAATTGAAATAAATTCATTAGGTCCTAATCTATGGATTTAACAACTGGGAATGCAGATATACATCTGTTGGTCACTTTAAGAAAAAACAGTATGGGCGTGGATCAGAAAACCAGTCAGTATCTGGTGTGACCACCATTTGCCTCATGCAGCACGACACATCTTTGCATAGAGTTGATCAGGCTGTTGATTGAGGCCTGTGGAATGTTCCCCCACTCATCTTCAATGGCTGTGCGAAGTTGCTGGAAATTGGAGGTAACTAGGAAATGCTGTCATACACTGCAATCCAGAGCATCCCAAACATGCTCAATGGATGGCATGTCTGGTAAGTAGGCATGGAAGAACTGGGTCATTTCCAGCTTCCAGGAATTGTGTATAGATCCTTGCAACATGGGGCTGTGCATTATCATGCTGAACCATGTGATGGCGGCGGATGAACGAGCCTCAGGATCTTCAAATTGCCATCGACAAAATGCAATTGTGTTTGCTGTCCGTAGCTTATATCACGTGACATCAGCAAACGCATCCATGAAGAGCACACCTCTCCAGCATGCCAGTGGCCATTGAAGGTGACCATTTGCGGTTACGACACCAAAATGCAGACAGGTCAAGAGGTGAGGAAGATGAGTAAGAGATGGTTTCTGACAGTTTGTGCAGAAATTCTTTGGTTGTGAAAACCCACATTTTACCTTTATTTAACTAGGTTCAAGGGCAGAACGACAGATCTTGTCAGCTTGGGGATTTGAACTTACAACCTTTCGGGTTACTAGTCCAACGCTCTAACCACTAGGCTACCCTGCCTCCCCGAAGTTTCCTCAGCTGTCAGACGATCCCACAGGTGAAGAAGACGGATGTGGGTTGATCTTGGTCTGGCGTGGCTACACAAGGTCTGCGGTTGTGAAGCTGGTTAGACGTACTGCCAAATTCTCTAAATGTTTCTAAAGGGGCACCTTGTCCTGAGGACATTATTAAAAGGACACTATAAAATATGCAGTTGACACACAACAACATGCCACAGATGTCTCAAGTTTTGAAGGAGCGTGCAATTGGCATGCTGACTGCAGGAATGCCCACCAGAGCTGTTGCCAGAGAATCTAATGTTAATTTCTCAACCATAAGCCGCTTCCAACGTCGTTTTAGCGAATTTGGTAGAATTTCCAACAGGCTTCACAACCACAGACCACATGCCAGCCCAGGACCTCCACATTCGTCTGAGACCAGCCACCCAGACAACTGATGAAACTGAACTTTTTCTGTCTGTAATAAAGACATTTTGTGAGGGGAAAACGTATTCTGATTGGCTGCACGCCTGCCCAGTCAAGTGAAATCCCTAGATTAGGGCCTAATGAATTTATTTCAATTGACTTTATATGAACAGTAGCTCAGTAAAATCGTTGAAATTCGTTTATATTTTTGTTCAGTATTTAATAAGTGTCCCGAATTTATTTTTACTATGTTACGTCTAGTCTGTGAGACCAGGCTGTAAACAGAGGTAGCTGTGATCAATATGATGAACCTGTTTTCACAACATTTAAGAACCTGGTGATAGAAAACAGTGTGAATGTAATAATGACAATAGACTCAGGAGCAATTTAGCGAACTGGTAGTGTTTTCATTTGACTTAGAAAGAGTAGCACCACTGTGTGCTAGAGGTGTCCCTAACGACCCTATGTCGATTCCAGGCTGTATCACAACCAGCCGTGATCGAGAGTACCATAGGGCGGCGCACAATTGGCCCAACATAGCCCGGGTGTGGCCGTTATTGTAAATAATAACTTGTTCTTAACTGACTAGTTAACCCCCCCCCCCCCCCCAAAAAAAGGCAGCAATACAACGTCTTTGTGACGTTACACTACTCCCTCCTTTCACACGCACTGTCGTTGATCCGAGGTCCGATCACTTCAGACACCAAAGACCAAGACTTGGCCCTGATTGTAACAACAACAAAACAATGGCCGATTTGATAGTGTGACTCCTTTACCGTGTGACTTTGCCCTTTAGTTCAACAAACTGCATTGTGCTTCTGTTTTAAGACAGTAAATTACTTACTGGGGTTAATCAGATCCTCCTCCTCCTCCTCTTCTTCTTCCAATATACCAGTTATCTCTCCCTCCTCTCCAAAATCTGAATCCTCCTCTTTCTCGTCCTCTTCTTCTTTCACTGCAACATCCTCATCCTCTACTTTTGTTACTGTGACATCCTCCTCTTCCTCTTCTTCTTTCACAACAACGTTCAGCCACAGACCCTCTTTCTCCGTCCAGCAGACCTCCTCCTCTTCTTTAGCAGGAGGAGAGCAGCTCAGTGAACTCATGGTCGGAGATGCTAGCTAACAGTTAGCTATCTAGGCTAGTGAACTAAACCAGCCAGCTAGCTGACTAATAACAATGTAAATATGAAATTAAATGGGATAACTAGCTAGACGACATAAGTGAGTTTAAAACACAGTGGATAATATACATGAACGAGTCTAAAGAGCTTCGATGTTTCAGCTAGCAAGCTACCGAGGTGGCTGACCATTATCATGCAACTATAAAAGAACATGGCTGACGAGTTGTCTTATCACTAGTTACTACAGCCACAATGTCAACATTGGCTATCGTAAAAACAATATATGAAAACAAACATTACATTGTTTTGTCTTCATTTAAGTTTAGACATAAGGTTAGGTTTAAACATCTGATTTTAATAATAGAAGCTGTAGAATTGAGAATTGGGCGAGGTTTAGCCATAATTATGACTTTGTGACTGGGGTAACTAGTAACGACCGACTAGCTGTTGTTGTTTAAAGAAGAGTCCAGTTCACCACCACGTCACATTCTGGCAGACTGGCCTGAAAGACTCACAGCGCCCTCTGCTGACTGGAGTGGAAAACACAGTTGAGGGAATGTTTAATTTTATTTTCTGATTATCAGTTAATAAAACAATTTCAAAGATTGGTTTTGATTTAATTTCAATTTCTCTCTCCTTCTCTCTATGACATTTTCTCTCCCTCTCTATTTTACCCTCTTTCTCCCTCTCTCTTTGACCATCTCAATTTAAATTTATTGGCATGAGAAACATATTGCCAAAGCAAGTGAAGTAGATAATAAACAAAAGTGAAATAAACAATAACAAATGAACATTAAAAATTACACTCACAAAAGTTCCAAAAGAATAAAGACATTTCAAATGTCATATGTCTATATTCAGTGTTGTAATGATGTGCAAATAGTTAAAGTGCAAAAGGGAAAATAAATAAACATAAACAGGTTGTATTTACAATGGTGTTTGTTCTTCACTGGTTGTCCTTTTCTTGTGGCAACAGGTCACACATCTTGCTGCTGTGATGCACACTGGTATTTCACCCAATAGATATGCAAGTTTTTCAAAATTGGATTTGTTTTCAAATTCTTTGTGGGTCTGTGTAATCTGATGGAAATATGTGTCTCTTATATGGTCATACATTTGGCAAGAGGTTAGGAAGTGCAGCTCAGTTTCCACCTCATTTTTTGGGCAGTGTGCACATAGCCTGTCTTCTCTTGAGAACCAGGTCTGCCTTCGGCGGCCTTTCTTGATAGCAAGGCTATGCTCAGAGTCTGTACATAGTCAATGCTTTCCTTAATTTTGTGTCAGTCACAGTGGTCACGTATTTTGTCAATGTGTACTCTCTGTTTAGGACCAAATAGTATTCTAGTTTTCTCAGTTATTTGTTAATTCTTTCCAATATGTCAAGTAATTATCTTTTTGTTTCTCATGGTTTGGTTGGGTCTAATTGTGCTGCTGTCCTGGGGCTCTGTGGGGTGTGTTTGTGTTTGTAAACAGAGCCCCAGGACCAGCTTGCTTAGGGGACTCTTCTCCAGGTTCATATCTCTGTAGGTGATGGCTTTGTTATGGAAGGTTTGGGAATCACTTCATTTTAGGTGGTTGTAGAATTTAACGGCTCTTTTCTAGATTTTGATAATTTAGTAATCCTGCTCCGATTTGTCACCCAGAGGGTCCTAGAGATAAAATAGAGACAAAATAAAATTATTTATATATATAAATAAAATTTAAAAAAAAAATATATATATATATATATATCCTAACACGATCAAAGTGTTCAAAGCTGTCATCAAGGCAAAGGGTGGCTACTTTGAAGAATTTAAAATATATTTTGATTGTTTAACACTTTTTTCTGTTTCCTACATTATTCCATATGTGTTATTTCATAGTTATGATGCATTCTACAATGTAGAACATAGTAAAAATAAAGAAAAACCCTTGAATGAGTAACTTTTGACTTTTGACTTGTACTGTGTGTATATATATATATATATATATATATATATATATATATATATATATATATATATATATATATATATATATATATATATACAGGACTATATAGACCTGTGGCATACAGTATATTAGTATAGTCTATGTGCCTTACAGCGTATTGATCCACATATCTCAACATAAAACTAACTAGTGCATAAATGAAGATAGCTCACTCAGGCCGTTTACCATTGTCTACTTAAGGGAGTGGCTCTAAAACCTTAGGTAAAACTTAGGTAAAATCTTAGGTAAAACCTTTTGACTTAGGTAAAACCTTAGGTAAAACCATTTGACTTAGGGAAAACCTTAGGGAAAACCATTTGACTTAGGTAAAACCTTAGGTAAAACCATTTGACTTAGGTACAACCTTAGGTAAAACCATTTGACTTAGGTAAAACCTTAGGTAAAACCATTTGACTTAGGTAAAACCTTAGGGAAAACCATTTGACTTAGGTAAAACCTTAGGTTAAACCATTTGACTTAGGTACAACCTTAGGTAAAACCATTTGACTTAGGTAAAACCATTTGGCCAATTTATACTCCTAAATGTTTCAAAAACTAAAAGCATTTGATTTGGGACATATCATTCACTAAACCCTAAACCTGAGTAGCTGCTGCCTTGGCAGGAACTAATGGAGATCCATAATAAACCTCAGGAAGAGTAGCTGCTGCCTTGGCAGGAACTAATGGAGATCCATAATAAACCCCAGGAAGAGTAGCTGCTGCCTTGGCAGGAACTAATGGGGACCAATATTAAACCCCAGGAAGAGTAGCTGCTGCCTTGGCAGGAGCTAATGGGGATCCATAATAAACCCCAGGAAGATTAGCTGCTGCCTTGGCAGGAACTAATGGGGATCCATAATAAACCCCAGGAAGAGTAGCTGCTGCCTTGGCAGGAACTAATGGGGATCCATAATAAACCCCAGGAAGAGTAGCTGCTGCCTTGGCAGGAACTAATGGAGATCCATAATAAACACAAATACTTCCTATTCTTGAAGACTGTAAATCTGACAGTTTATTCCGAATCGTATTATTATCTGTAGTAGAAAGCATTGGGTTAGAAGAAGCCCCAAACAAATAAACTCATGCAACATTCATTTATGGCCAGTTTATGTAAACTGTAACATTGATATATCTTGCAATAGAAATACAAATACAACGAAGAAGAATACAGAATTACAAAGAAGAAGAATACAAAGAAATAGCAATACAAAAACAGGTCAAACAAACAAGAATACATCTGAACAAAAATATAAAATACAACATGCAACAATTTCAAAGATTTTACTGAGTTACAGTTCATAGAAGGAAATCAGCCAATTTAAATAAATTAATTCAATCACATTAGGCCCTAATCTATGGGTTTCACATGACTGGGACTACAGATATGCATCTGTTGGTCACAGATACCCTACAAAAAAGGTAGTGTTGTGGATCAGAAAACCAGTCAGTATCTGGTGTGACCACCATTTGCCTCGTGCAGCGCTACACATGTCCTTCGCATAGAGTTGATCAGGTTGTTGATTGTGGCCTGTGGAATGTTGTCCCACTCCTCTTCATTGGTTTTTTGGATGACTGCCTTGCCTGGTTCACCAATTACTTTGCAGACAGAGTTCAGTGTGTCAAATCGGAGGGCATGCTGTCCGGTCCTCTGGCAGTCTCTATGGGGGTGCCACAGGGTTCAATTCTCGGGCCGACTCTTTTCTCTGTATATATCAATGATGTTGCTCTTGCTGCGGGCGATTCCCTGATCCACCTCTACGCAGACGACACCATTCTATATACTTCCGGCCCGTCCTTGGACACTGTGCTATCTATCCTCCAAACGAGCTTCAATGCCATACAACACTCCTTCCGTGGCCTCCAACTGCTCTTAAACGCCAGTAAAACCAAATGCATGCTTTTCAACCGATTGCTGCCTGCACCCGCATGCCCGACGAGCATCACCACCCTGGATGGTTCCAACCTTGAATATGTGGACACCTATAAGTACCTAGGTGTCTGGCTAGACTGTAAACTCTCCTTCCAGACTCATATCAAACATCTCCAATCGAAAATCAAATCAAGAGTCGGCTTTCTATTCCGCAACAAAGCCTCCTTCACGCACGCCGCCAAACTTACCCTAGTAAAACTGACTATCCTACCGATCCTCGACTTCGGCGATGTCATCTATAAAATTGCCTCCAACACTCTACTCAGCAAACTGGATGCAGTTTATCACAGTGCCATCCGTTTTGTCACTAAAGCACCTTATACCACCCACCACTGCGACTTGTATGCACTAGTCGGCTGGCCCTCGCTACATATTCGTCGCCAGACCCACTGGCTCCAGGTCATCTACAAGTCCATGCTAGGTAAAGCTCCGCCTTATCTCAGTTGACTGGTCACGATGGCAACACCCACCCGTAGCACGCGCTCCAGCAGGTGTATCTCACTGATCATCCCTAAAGCCAACACCTCATTTGGCCGCCTTTCGTTCCAGTACTCTGCTGCCTGTGACTGGAACGAATTGCAAAAATCCCTGAAGTTGGAGACTTTTATCTCCCTCACCAACTTCAAACATGTGCTATCTGAGCAGCTAACCGATTGCTGCAGCTGTACATAGTCTATTGGTAAATAGCCCACCCATTTTCACCTACCTCATCCCCATACTGTTTTTATTTATTTACTTTTCTGCTCTTTTGCACACCAATATCTCTACCTGTACATGACCATCTGATCATTTATCACTCCAGTGCTAATCTGCAAAATTGTAATTATTCGCCTACCTCCTCATGCCTTTTGCACACAATGTATATAGACTCCCCTTTTTTTGTACTGTGTTATTGACTTGTTAATTGTTTACTCCATGTGTAACTCTGTGTTGTCTGTTCACACTGCTAAGCTTTATCTTGGCCAGGTCGCAGTTGCAAATGAGAACTTGTTCTCAACTAGCCGACCTGGTTAAATACCCAAGGTGAAAAAAAATAAAAAAAAATAAAAAATGGGCTGTGCGAAGTTGCTGAATATTGGTGGGAACTGGAACACAATGTTGCACACGTCCATCCAGAGCATCCCAAACATGTTCAATGGGTAACATGTCGGGTCATTACGCAGGCCTTGGAAGAACTGGGACCTCTTCAGCTTCCAGGAATTGTGTACAGATCCTTGCAACATGGGGCCGTGCATTATCATGCTGAAACATGAGGTGATGGCGGCGGATGAATGGCACGACAATGGGCCTCAGGATATAGTCACGGTATCTCTGTGCATTCAAATTGCCATCGATAAAATGCAATTGTGTTCGTTGTCCTTAGCTTAAGCCTGCACATACCATAACCCCCACCGCCACCATGGGGCACTCTGTTCACAACCGCTCGCCCACACGACGCACTGTCATTATGACATCATGGATGAATTCTAGAATATACCATATATCCTATAAACCTGGTTACACTGTCATTATGACATCATGGATGAATTCTAGAATATACCATATATCCTATAAACCTGGTTAAACTGTCATTATGACATAATGGATGAATTCTAGAATATACCACACGACACAAGCTAAGGCTTAAGCTTTTTGTTCGTATGGAAAGTTTCTGGGATCTTTTAATTCAGCTCATTAAACATGGGACCAACACATTACATGTTGCGTTTCTATTTGTTCAGTATAATATGACTAAATGTGTTTCTGTGTTGCAGGGGCAGTCAAGAAATGGAACAGCAAGGCCACAGAACAAGACATAGGCAGAGCTGTGGGAGACCACCTCAAGCCCCTGGTAGAGCCGGGGGTGGTGTTTACCACTCCACCATGCCTTCAGCAGGCTGGAAAAGTGGGATTGATCGGTTTGATCCATTTGTTTGTTTCAGTAGTTGAATCCTTTGAAAAATGCACTGTAGTTGAATAGTAGTTGAATCCAAACACAAATGCACTGGATTGATTGAAAGTGATAAACTTACACACCATGCACAATGTTCACATAAAAACAGAATTGATACTGTTTTCATACTACGATGGACCAAGATGTGTTGCTTTTACACATATTTGTTCATTGGTTTTGCAAAACGTCTGTTGATTCAAATCAAGTCAAGCTTTATTTACACGTATATTTATGCACATTTCGGACATGGAAGCAAATCAATGCGTTTCAAAGAAGAAAAAAAAATCATAAAAAAAAAAGACAAAAACTGAAATATTTACAACAATCATGAAGATATAAAAAAGCTAAAGAATAACAATACAAACTGAAAGACTAATGAACATTCTAAAGACCATTGATTAAAATAGTAAGAACAGGATGTAATGACTCCTGGCACAAACTATAAGCTTGATTTACGACATTGTTAGTAAACAATATAATTATACAAAAATAAATTGTAAGTTAGTTGCATGAATAATTATGATTACTAAATGTTACATTACAGTTATGTAATATGAAATATCAAAACCGAATATCCAACCAGAAATATAATCTAGTTTTATTTTAGTAAACAATATGATAGTAAAACAAATTGTCAGTTGGTTGCGTAAATAATTATGATTACTAAAATGTTACATGAAATGTAAATATGATGAAATACCACCCCCTTTGTTAATATGTATTGGCAATAATTAACTTAAAGTTAAAAACGTTGAAAAAAAATAAGTCTTCAATACTTTAAAAAAAATGTAGATTGAACTTCGGTCTTTCTTTCAACATCGCTAGGGGGGATATCCCCAAAGTGAAAACACAGTTTTAACGTGTCCAAATCAATCCAATATGCAGGAACAGTTTGTAATATATTCAAAACCTAAACATAAAATGTGCTATATACACAAACACAATAATAATCATATTCCTTGAATAATTTTTTAAACGAGCACCAAAAACACTGTTGTTTTAACAAAGTGGCAATAAATTACGGACATCGATCGGATAAAAATCAGGTTGTAGGTTGCTGTTGAAACCAACACAACTAAAAACCACATGGAAATGGGAGATATCTTTTACCTCACTGGTTAGAGGACAACCTGCAGAAGACAGTCAGCTACACCTTGGAGTGATGCATTTAAATTTAGGAGTCCCCAGAACGAAGAGAAATGCAACACTTACTTGGCATCACTCAAATCGATATCACACAGAATCTGGGAATAATGTGTACATCATTAATTAGAAGACAATTTGTAGAAAAACAGCTCGCTACATTTTAAAGTGTTGCATTTTGATTCAAGTGGGTCACCGATGTGGTAAGTGCAACACTTTCTTTTGTTAATCACTTTTTGTTAAATCACATAAATAGTACTCTTTCAATTCAGAGCCTGTATTTTTCCCCTAATATTCATATTATGCTGAAATCAATAGAACAGGGGGCAAACGTTTAGGATTCTACATTGTGACATCATTAGAATACTATAAGATTTCTGTCCTGTGTGAATTCTCTGGTGTGATTGTAATGTAGATGATTTTGAAAAAGTCTCCCCACAGTCAACGCAGTAGATTCTCTCATGTGTGTGTTTTTAAATGTGCTATCAGGCTGCTCGAGTAAGCAAAATTCTTCCCACATTGATTACAGTTATAAGGCTTCTCTCCTGTGTGTGTTCTCTGGTGTGATTTTAAATTTCCTGCGATAACAAAACTCTTTCCACAGTCAGAGCAACGGAAAGGTTTCTCTCCTGTGTGTGTTCTCTGGTGTATAGTCAGCTGGCTAGGTGAAGTGAAACTCTTCCCACATTGATCACAGCTATATGTTTTCTCTGCCGTGTGTATTCTCTGGTGTACTTTGAGTGAATCTGATCTTGAGTAACTCTTCCCACAGTCAGAGCAGCGGTGAGATTTATCGCCAGTGTGAATTTTCTGGTGTACTTTAAGTGAATCTGATCTTGAGTAACTCTTCCCACAGTCAGAGCAGCGATGACGTTTCTTCCCTGTGGGTTTCCGCTGGTGTTTATTGAGATGTTCTGATGTGGAGAGTCTCTTCTCAGCATCATGTTGTTGTTGAGGCTCCCCAGAGGATCCACAATAGTTACGTCTCTCTCCTGTGTGAACAACAAAGTCAGACAGACGGTTAAAGGCCATTAAACAGCAGAAATCCACTGGTTATTTTAGCTGAAAGGCGATGATTCCCAGGATGTTGTGTACAAATTCATTTAACAATTGTCTTAAGACAGTCAAGCAAGCAACAACAGCCATATTTAGTCTTGTTTTTTCCACGGAAGTATATTGGATGCTAGAAATATACAGTACAGTTGCAGAAACTTTAGGCAGTGAGCTTCTTTTAGAGACCAATATACAGTGGGGAGAACAAGTATTTGATAACATGCAAAATCGGCAGTGTTTCCGACTTACAAAGCATGTAGAGGTCTGTACTTTTTTATCACAGGTACACTTCAACTGTGAGAAACTAAAACAAAAATCCCCACTGTAGGCCCCATTCTGTGTTAGCTAAAATTACTGCACGAGGGCGATGCACATGCAATTTGGTTGCAGAAACTCCTCCCTGCTAATGAGGAAACCACTAGTTATGGATGTAGTATATCTGGTAATGAGGAAACCACTAGTTATGGATGTAGTATATCTGGTAATGAGGAAACCACTAGTTATGGATGTAGTATATCTGCTAATGAGGAAACCACTAGTTATGGATGTAGTATATCTGCTAATGAGGAAACCACTAGTTATGGATGTAGTATATCTGGTAATGAGGAAGCCACTAGTTATGGATGTAGTATATCTGGTAATGAGGAAACCACTAGTTATGGATGTAGTATATCTGGTAATGAGGAAACCACTAGTTATGGATGTAGTATATCTGCTAATGAGGAAACCACTAGTTATGGATGTAGTATATCTGGTAATGAGGAAACCACTAGTTATGGATGTAGTATATCTGCTAATGAGGAAACCACTAGTTATGGATGTAGTATATCTGGTAATGAGGAAACCACTAGTTATGGATGTAGTATATCTGGTAATGAGGAAACCACTAGTTATGGATGTAGTATATCTGGTAATGAGGAAACCACTAGTTATGGATGTAGTATATCTGGTAATGAGGAAACCACTAGTTATGGATGTAGTATATCTGCTAATGAGGAAATGTATTCTGAATATTACAGTGCAAGATCAGGATGCTACTGAAGGAAACTCACATTAAGCTCTGTGTCTATTCACTAATTCACCACCGTGGGGGAAAACTCAGGGGAGTTCTCATAGGCTGACAGCAAAAATAGCCTCCATTTACAGGTTGCTTATAAGTGCATTTCACACTACTTTTAGATTAAAATTGTAAGGATCGTTTGAATGTTCTGCTTAATATATTGTTTGTGTCATCCTCACAATTCAACTGCTTTATACTTAAAAACACCAGTAAAATGCTCTTTGGCAGCTTTTCTACCAGCCTGTCAATGAGCGTTAGCATTCAAGCTAACAACTGCTGCATCCAAAAATAGATATTTTGCAACTATCAGAAACAAAATATTATCTTAGCGACTGTTCAAGCAATAATAAAAACAACAAATTGTAAAGCCGTCTCAAATCAACTGCTTTATACTGTTGGATTCTAGCTTGAATGTAACTATTCGTGTTACCACATCAGAACTTATTGATTACTTTACATGTATAATGAATGTATGTGTTGGGGTCAATGGAGGATAAGAACGAGGCGGATGGAAAGTTACTAAGTGAGATAAGGGGGAGTGCAAAAAAATCAAAACACGTTATTGTTAAATCTCATTGCTCCAAAGCAGGGAAACTGGTTTCAGTCACTGACCGCCGTGGAGTAGGGATTCAGCCCGAGGTCAGGTCAGGTGACGTGAGAAGGAACAGTCCTGGTTTCAGTCACTGACCGCCGTGGAGTAGGGATTCAGCCCGAGGTCAGGTCAGGTGACGTGAGAAGGAACAGTCCTGGTTTCAGTCACTGACCGCCGTGGAGTAGGGATTCAGCCCGAGGTCAGGTCAGGTGACGTGAGAAGGAACAGTCCTAGTTTCAGTCACTGACCGCCGTGGAGTAGGGATTCAGCCCGAGGTCAGGTCAGGTGACGTGAGAAGGAACAGTCCTGGTTTCAGTCACTGACCGCCGTGGAGTAGGGATTCAGCCCGAGGTCAGGTCAGGTGACGTGAGAAGGAACAGTCCTGGTTTCAGTCACTGACCGCCGTGGAGTAGGGATTCAGCCCGAGGTCAGGTCAGGTGACGTGAGAAGGAACAGTCCTGGTTTCAGTCACTGACCGCCGTGGAGTAGGGATTCAGCCCGAGGTCAGGTCAGGTGACGTGAGAAGGAACAGTCCTGGTTTCAGTCACTGACCGCCGTGGAGTAGGGATTCAGCCCGAGGTCAGGTCAGGTGACGTGAGAAGGAACAGTCCTGGTTTCAGTCACTGAACGCCGTGGAGTAGGGATTCAGCCCGAGGTCAGGTCAGGTGACGTGAGAAGGAACAGTCCTGTCACAACACATATATACTTACATGCACACAAAGGTTCTAGCAGGAGGTGGGGCCATGACGACACCGGTGAGAGGAGCCAATGAAGTTCCTGCATAGCAACAGAGATGTATTGGCTGTCCTGACTAGCAAGGAGTTGACTCCGCGTAGTTGGAGGGTATAAATATAAATAAATAATAAAAAGAGCTTCTGTAAACATGGTCTTTGTAGCTGTATGACCCAGTGGGTGAATAAACTGAGTTTTCTTCGAGTCGTCGGTGAGTTTTTACTCTGTAACAATACTTATAAAACACTTCAACTTCAACCAGTAAAATGCTATGTGGCTTTGCTACCAGCCTGTCATGTTTAGCATTCAACAACGGCTGCATCCAAAATAGGTATTTTGCAACTATCAGAAACAAAATATTATCTCAGCGACTGTTCAAGCAATATTCAAAACAACGATTGTAAAGCCTATGAGATCCCCAAAAAGGGTTTTTGGTTAGAAGTAATAACCTGGTAAATCTAGACTGTTGAATGGTCCCAGATGTGAACAGTTTATTTAGAAGTAATAACCTGGTAAATCTAGACTGTTGAATGGTCCCAGATGTGAACAGTTTATTTAGAAGTAATAACCTGGTAAATCTAGACTGTTGAATGGTCCCAGATGGTGAACAGTTTATTTAGTAATAACCTGGTAAATCTAGACCGTTGAATGGTCCCAGATGGTGAAGAGTTTATTTAGTAATAACCTGGTAAATCTAGACTGCTGAATGGTCCCAGATGGTGAACAGTTTATTTAGTAATAACCTGGTAAATCTAGACTGTTGAATGGTCCCAGATGGTGAATATCAGTTGTTTCCCCCACGGTGGTCATTCTACTTGTTTATGACGTGACTCTGAGTCATCGGGTTGCCATGGGTTACATGGGGTGTTTTGGTTTCACTCTGGGTTGAGCAGACAAACAGAGAGGAGACCAAGTCTCTCCTATTTCAGTGGCTGATAATACAGGGGGCGATCCAGGATTGGTCCATTTTAGTAAATGTGAACTTACAAAGAAAAAAGACTGAGTGTACAAAAACCATTATGAATACCTTCTCGTTTCAAGACAGAATGACCAGGTGATTCCAGGTGAAAGACATGACCCTTATTGATGTAACTTGCTAAATCTCATAAAGTTATATAAGCAACTAAACTATTTGGAGGACAGATATCCCAGCTCATAGAGTTATATAAGCAACTAAACTATTTGGAGGCCAGATATCCCAGCTCATAAAGTTATATAAGTAACTAAACTATTTGGAGAACAGATATCCCAGCTCATAGAGTTATATAAGTAACTAAACTATTTGGAGGCCAGATATCCCAGCTCATAGAGTTATATAAGCAACTAAACTATTTGGAGAACAGATATCCCAGCTCATAGAGTTATATAAGCAACTAAACTATTTGGAGGACAGATATCCCAGCTCATAGAGTTATATAAGCAACTAAACTATTTGGAGAACAGATATCCAAGCTCATAGAGTTATATAAGCAACTAAACTATTTGGAGGCCAGATATCCCAGCTCATAGAGTTATATAAGCAACTAAACTATTTGGAGAACAGATATCCCAGCTCATAGAGTTATATAAGCAACTAAACTATTTGGAGGACAGATATCCCAGCTCATAGAGTTATATAAGTAACTAAACTATTTGGAGAATAGATATATAACTTTATGAGCTTGGATATCTGGCCTCCAAATAGTTTAGTTACTTGTATAACTTTATGAGCTGGGATAAGTAACTAAACTATTTGGAGGCCAGATATCCCAGCTCATAAAGTTATATAAGTAACTAAAAAATGCTACTCACAGTTTGCTGCACAAAACAAATATTAGACAGCAGGGCTGTTGATCCAGGAGAGGATGCTCTGCTGTTACCAAGCAACGCTTGATCTTGGAAGAAGCTAACCACTTAGCTACTACATTTACTGAACAAAATATAAACGCAACGTGCAATAAGGAAATCAGTCAATTGAAATAAATGAATTAGGCCCTAACCTATGGATTTTACATGACTGGGCATGGCCGAAAGAATGGGAGGGCAAAGGTCAACCCACTGGGGAGCCATGCCCAGCCAATCCGAATGAGTTTTTCCCTGAGAAAAGGGCTTAATGACCGTCATAAATATTCAACATCAAATTCTCTAAACTGATGTTGGAGGCGGCTTATTGTAGAGAAATTAACATTCAACTCTCGGGCAACAGCTGTGGTGGAAATTCCTGCAGTCAGCGTGCCAATTGCACGCTCCCTCAAAACTTGATACATCTGTGGCATTATGTTGTGTGACAAAACTGCAGATTTTAGAGTGGCCTTTCCAGAATTTGTGTGTTTCTCATTTCTTCTCCACTTTTACAGAATGTAAAGATCTAATGCCATTGAGATGGGGTTACTACACGCAGGGGAACAGGATCTAATGCCATTAAGATGGGGTTACTACACGCAGGGGAACAAGATCTAATGCCATTAAAATGGGGTTACTACACGCAGGGGAACAAGATCTAATGCCATTGAGATGGGGTTACTACACGCAGGGGAACAAGATCTAATGCCATTAAGATGGGGTTACTACACGCAGGGGAACAGGATCTAATGCCATTAAGATGGGGTTACTACACGCAGGGGAACAAGATCTAATGCCATTAAGATGGGGTTACTACACGCAGGGGAACAAGATCTAATGCCATTAAGATGGGGTTACTACACGCAGGGGAACAAGATCTAATGCCATTAAGATAGGGTTACTACACGCAGGGGAACATACAGGGTTAGATAGAGTACAGGGTTAGATGGTAGAGTGTATAGGTACAGGGTTAGATGGTAGAGTGTATAGGTACAGGGTTAGATGGTAGAGTGTATAGGTACAGGGTTAGATGGTAGAGTGTATAGGTACAGGGTTAGATGGTAGAGTTTATAGGTACAGGGTTAGATGGTAGAGTGTATAGGTACAGGGTTAGATGGTAGAGTGTATAGGTACAGGGTTAGATGGTAGAGTGTATAGGTACAGGGTTAGATGGTAGAGTGTATAGGTACAGGGTTAGATGGTAGAGTGTATAGGTACAGGGTTAGATGGTAGAGTGTATAGGTACAGGGTTAGATGGTAGAGTGTATAGGTACAGGGTTAGATGGTAGAGTGTATAGGTACAGGGTTAGATGGTAGAGTGTATAGGTACATGGTTAGATGGTAGAGTGTATAGGTACATGGTTAGATGGTAGAGTGTATAGGTACATGGTTAGATGGTAGAGTGTATAGGTACATGGTTAGATGGTAGAGTGTATAGGTACATGGTTAGATGGTAGAGTGTATAGGTACATGGTTAGATGGTAGAGTGTATAGGTACATGGTTAGATGGTAGAGTGTATAGGTACATGGTTAGATGGTAGAGTGTATAGGTACATGGTTAGATGGTAGAGTGTATAGGTACATGGTTAGATGGTAGAGTGTATAGGTACAGGGTTAGATGGTAGAGTGCATAGGTACAGGGTTAGATGGTAGAGTGTATAGGTACAGGGTTAGATGGTAGAGTGTATAGGTACAGGGTTAAATGGTAGAGTGTATGTATAGATCTAGAATGTATAGATCTAATGCCCTTAAGATGGGGTAACTACACGCAGGGGAACATACAGGGATAGATAGAGTACAGGGTTAGATGGTAGAGTGTATAGGTACAGGGTTAGATGGTAGAGTGTATAGGTACAGGGTTAGATGGTAGAGTGTATTGGTACAGGGTAAGATAGTGGTGCAATTTTAAATTTTGTCATTCCGCTTTTATTTTTGGTGACCAAAAAACACAAAACTGCCCTCTGACCGGCGACAGACAGCAAAACAACATCTAGTCTGACGAAAAGTCACATGAACTTGAATAAGGGTTAAAAGATATGGCCGTTTTGATAGTGAGAGCGCAACGTTTCCCTTTAGTTCAACAACTGCAGTGGGTGTTTCTGTTGTAAGACAGTAAGTAACTTACTGGGGTTAATCAGATCTCCAGTATCCTCCTCTTCTTCTTCCAATATGACAGTTATCTCTCCCTCCTCCTTCACTCCAAAAACGGGATCCTCCTCTTTCTCTTCTTTCACTGCAACATCCTCATCCTCTACGTTTGTTACTGTGACATCCTCCTCTTCTTTCTCCTCTTTCACGACAACGTTCAGCCACAGACCCTCTTTCTCCGTCCAGCAGACCCCATCTTCTTTAGCAGGAGGAGAGTAGCTTAGTGAACTCATGGTCGGAGGTGTTAGCTAGCTAGGCTAATGCTAACTTAACCAGCCAGCTACTATAGCTGACTAATAACAACAAAGCACATATGAAATTAAATGGGATAACTAGCTAGACGACAGACGTGAGTTTAAAACACAGTGGATAATATACATGAACGAGTCTAAAGAGCTTCAATGTTTCAGCTTGCAAGCTATCGAGGTGGCTGACCATTATCATGCAACTATAAAAGAACATGGCTGACGAGTTGGCTTATCACTAGTTACTACAGCCACAATGACAAAATTGGCAAAACATTTATGAAAACAGAAATCGACTTTTTGTTCTTCATTTGAGATTAGGGTTAGGCATAATCTTAGCAGTGTAGTTAAGGTTAGGTTTAAAAATCAGATTTTAAGAAGAAAAGTTGTATAAATGGATGGGGTTTTGCCATAATTATGACTTTATGACTGTGGTAAGAAGCGGTCCTTCCACCGTCACCACAGAACAATGAGCCAGATCATTCACCGGATGTATAAATATGAAGCATCCGCTTGGCGTTTCCACTCACTACAAAATAGTGTAATGTTTTTTATTATTTTAGAAATTCTGTGCGTGTAATGTTTACTGTTCATTTTTATTGTTTATTTCACTTGTGTATATAATCTATGTATATAATCTACTTCACTTGTTTTGGCAATGTTAACATATTGAAACGACCCTGGGTTTATAAGCGCGGATATCGACTCTGCTGCTGGAGCCCTGATCTTCGGGCAAGAAGGTCCAGGGTTCCAGACCAGCTCCCTGCCGTTTCATTACAATATGTTTCCCATGCCAATAAAGTCCCTTGAATTGAATTGAAAGCCCAGTGGTTGGCAGTGGGAAAATATGGAACGAGATGGATTGTGTCCAACAATATGCTAAGGGGGATAGAGAGGGGGAGACTGGAGAGAGAGACAGAGAGGAATATAGGATGATATTTAGCAGATACAGCCTAAATGTTTCAAACAATTAATACGAAGTTTGAGGTTCCTTTCATATAATGTGATATAACATGATTATTGGAAATAAAATAAAACCAATCGTTGAAATCGTTTTAGCTTGTAGTCAGAAAATAAAATTAAAACATTCCATCAACTGTGTTTTCCACTCCAGTCAGCAGAGGGCGCTGTGAGTCTTTCAGGCCAGTCTGCCAGAATGTGACGTGGTGGTGAACTGGACTCTTCTTTAAACAACAACAGCTAGTCGGTCGTCACTAGTTACCACAGTCACAAAGTCTAATTGTTGCTAAACCTCGCCCAATTCTCAATTCTACAACTTCTCTTATTAAAATCAGATGTTTAAACATAACCTTATGTCTAACATTAAGTGAAGACGAAAAATGTAATGTTTGTTTTCAAATATCTTTCTTTACGATGGCCAATGTTGACATTGTGGCTGTGGTAACTAGTGATAAGACAACTCGTCAGCCATGTTCTTTTATAGTTACATGATAATGGTCAGCCACCTCGGTAGCTTGCAAGCTGAAACATTGAAGCTCTTTAGACTCGTTCGTGTATATTATCCACTGTGTTTTAAACTCACTTATGTCGTCTAGCTAGTTATCCCATTTAATTTCATATTTACATTGTTGTTATTAGTCAGCAAGCTGGCTGGTTTAGTTCGCTAGCCTAGATAGCTAACTGTTAGCTAACATCCCCGACCATGAGTTCACTGAGCTGCTCTCCTCCTGATAAAGAAGAGGAGGTCTGCTGGACGGAGAAAGAGGGTCTGTGGCTGAACGTTGTTGTGAAAGAGGAGAAAGAAGAGGAGGATGTCACAGTAACAAAAGTAGAGGATGAGGATGTTGCAGTGAAAGAAGAGAAAGAGGAGGATCCCGTTTTTGGAGTGAAGGAGGAGGGAGAGATAACTGTCATATTGGAAGAAGAAGAGGAGGATACTGGAGATCTGATTAACCCCAGTAAGTTACTTACTGTCTTACAACAGAAACACCCACTGCAGTTGTTGAACTAAAGGGCAACGTCGCGCGGGAACAGAGTCACACTCCCACTATCAAATCAATATTTATGAGACAGCACATTTCAGACATGGAAGGCAACAGAATGAGAGAAAAAAGAAATAAATATTTACTGCACAACAAACAGAGGATCAAAAAGCCAAAGAGTAGCAATAAAAACGTAACTATTTTAAAGGAAAAGCAAAGCTGAAAATGTGTGTTATTAAAATCTCTCTTAAATATGTCCACAGTTTCAGCCCCCTCAGGTTCTCTGACTGGCTAGTTCAGAGTCTGGGGGCATAGTAACTAAAGGCTGCCTCTCCATGCCTCTTGGTCCCCCTCAGGTTCTCTGACTGGCTAGTTCAGAGTCTGGGGGCATAGTAACTAAAGGCTGCCTCTCCATGCCTCTTGGTCCCCCTCAGGTTCTCTGGCAGACTATACTATACTATTCCAGAGGCTGAGGGAATAGTAACTAAAGGCTGCCTCTCCATGCCTCTTGGTCCCCCTCAGGTTCTCTGGCAGACTATACTATACTACTCCAGAGGCTGAGGGCATAGTAACTAAAGGCTGCCTCTCCATGCCTCTTGGCCCCCCTCAGGTTCTCTGACTGGCTAGTTCAGAGTCTGGGGGCATAGTAACTAAAGGCTGCCTCTCCATGCCTCTTGGTCCCCCTCAGGTTCTCTGGCAGGCTAGTTCAGAGTCTGGGGGCATAGTAACTAAAGGCTGCCTCTCCATGCCTCTTGGTCCCCCTCAGGTTCTCTGGCAGGCTAGTTCAGAGTCTGGGGGCATAGTAACTAAAGGCTGCCTCTCCATGCCTCTTGGTCCCCTCAGGTTCTCTGACTGGCTAGTTCAGAGTCTGGGGGCATAGTAACTAAAGGCTGCCTCTCCATGCCTCTTGGTCCCCTCAGGTTCTCTGGCAGGCTAGTTCAGAGTCTGGGGGCATAGTAACTAAAGGCTGCCTCTCCATGCCTCTTGGTCCCCCTCAGGTTCTCTGGCTGGCTAGTTCAGAGTCTGGGGGCATAGTAACTAAAGGCTGCCTCTCCATCCCTCTTGGTCCCCCTCAGGTTCTCTGACAGGCTAGTTCAGAGTCTGGGGGTATAGTAACTAAAGGCTGCCTCTCCATGCCTCTTGGTCCCCCTCAGGTTCTCTGGCAGGCTAGTTCAGAGTCTGGGGGCATAGTAACTAAAGGCTGCCTCTCCATGCCTCTTGGTCCCCCTCAGGTTCTCTGGCAGGCTAGTTCAGAGTCTGGGGGCATAGTAACTAAAGGCTGCCTCTCCATCCCTCTTGGTCCCCCTCAGGTTCTCTGACAGGCTAGTTCAGAGTCTGGGGGTATAGTAACTAAAGGCTGCCTCTCCATGCCTCTTGGTCCCCCTCAGGTTCTCTGGCAGGCTAGTTCAGAGTCTGGGGGCATAGTAACTAAAGGCTGCCTCTCCATGCCTCTTGGTCCCCCTCAGGTTCTCTGGCAGGCTAGTTCAGAGTCTGGGTGCATAGTAACTAAAGGCTGCCTCTCCATGCCTCTTGGTCCCCCTCAGGTTCTCTGGCAGGCTAGTTCAGAGTCTGGGGGCATAGTAACTAAAGGCTGCCTCTCCATGCCTCTTGGTCCCCCTCAGGTTCTCTGGCAGGCTAGTTCAGAGTCTGGGGGCATAGTAACTAAAGGCTGTCTCTCCATGCCTCTTGGCCCCCCTCAGGTTCTCTGACTGGCTAGTTCAGAGTCTGGGGGCATAGTAACTAAAGGCTGCCTCTCCATGCCTCTTGGTCCCCCTCAGGTTCTCTGACAGGCTAGTTCAGAGTCTGGGGGCATAGTAACTAAAGGCTGCCTCTCCATGCCTCTTGGTCCCCCTCAGGTTCTCTGACAGGCTAGTTCAGAGTCTGGGGCATAGTAACTAAAGGCTGCCTCTCCATGCCTCTTGGTCCCCCTCAGGTTCTCTGGCAGACTATACTATACTATTCCAGAGGCTGAGGGAATAGTAACTAAAAGGCTGCCTCTCCATGCCTCTTGGTCCCCCCTCAGGTTCTCTGGCAGGCTAGTTCAGAGTCTGGGGGCATAGTAACTAAAGGCTGCCTCTCCATGCCTCTTGGCCCCCTCAGGTTCTCTGACTGGCTAGTTCAGAGTCTGGG
>NW_027008753.1:0-75247 GCF_036934945.1 Oncorhynchus masou masou
ACTACATTCCGCTTTATGATGTCACAGTCGGCCCTCGGAACACTGGTCCTCAACAATGTCAAACACCTTGGATACCCAAGCCAAACATTCTCTAATCACTCGCATTCACAAATCAACCAGGGAGAAGAAGGCTGCCAGGAATTGAATGCTGAAAAGCTAACCTTCTTCACAGAGCAACATCATAGGACTTGGAGTTTGTGTTCAACAGCAGGTTAGACTCTGTCACTTGTTCCCTTCAACTGTTTGCGTTCCTCTACAGGCTACAGGGCAGATACTTCACATGCAGAGTACAACAACAAATAACAGAGGGCCTGTTACCACACCCTATAGCCTAGGATTTGAACTTGGACCACAATGACATTGGAGGTAATGAGCCTGCAGCATAAATGACAGCTCCCTAACGGGGACATAAAGTGGAAATGGAAGTGCGACACTTAGAGGAAAAGTCCTAATCAAATAGGCACATTTTTTATTCATTTAATTTCACCTTTATTTAACCAGGTAGGCAAGTTGAGAACAAGTTCTCATTTACAATTGCGACCTGGCAAAGATAAAGCAAAGCAGTTCGACACATACGACGACACAGACTTACACATGGAGTAAAACAAACATACAGTCAATAATACAGTATAAACAAGTCTATATACGATGTGAGCAAATGAGGTGAGATAGGGGAGGTAAAGGCAAAAAAAAGGCCATGGTGGCAAAGTAAATACAATATAGCAAGTAAAACACTGGAATGGTACATTTGCAATGGAAGAAATGTGCAAAGTACAAATACAAATAATGGGGTGCAAGGGAGCAAAATAAATTAATTATTTAAATACAGTAGGGAAAGAGGTAGTTGTTTGGCCTAAATTATAGGTGGCCTATGTACAGGTGCAGTAATCTGTGAGCTGCTCTGACAGTTGCTGCTTAAAGCTAGTGAGGGAGATAAGTGTTTCCAGTTTCAGAGATTTTTGTAGTTCCTTCCAGTCATTGGCAGCAGACAACTGGAAGGAGAGACGGCCAAAGAAAGATTTGCTTTTGGGGGTGACTAGAGAGATATACATAACCCTGTTTAGCAGATGTCGGGAAATGCTTGTGTTACCAGCTCCAACAGCACAGTCAAGTCTAACAAGTAAGATATAACCATGTTCCAACATTCCACACAATACACCCAAATGGAATTGGAATACATCAATATATTGACGATCAATGTCAGACCGTCCGTAGACTAACATACCTTACAATACAATACTTTATATATCCACATGACATGAGCTATGCAAACGACCTCCACGTTAGGAATGTGCCCAGTGATATCTAACAAAAACACACACCTCCGTGGAACCCACATGGCAAGACAGGAAGGAAGACGTGCAGAAGTGCTCATGAAGAGGACACGAAGAACACCGGAATCATCTCCAATCAAGTGAACAATGTCAAAGGAATAGGTCAAGACATATTATAGATAGGAGGCATTTCACCGCCACCCGCTGGACCACAAGTCATTTTGCCAACACTGGCTCATCATTCAAGCCACATAGGGAGGGATCTTAACACCACCTGCTGGATCAGAAGTGCCACTCACAATGGCCACACAGAGCATTTCTCCCTCAACCTGATGCAATTGTCACAACAAGTATGTGGTCAAAATCAAACAATATTTACAACAGATCATCAAATAGGCAAACACATGCTCATGGAGAGTATCTCAAATTATATCACCTGCTGATTTTCTGCTGGTTTGTCTCTTGCAGATTTGGACATCATGTGAATGTATGTTTCTCAAGTATCAAAAGAGGGTAAGTTACATTCACCTACTTTATGAACAACGGAATGCTACTTTTCTCTCTAGCCTAATGCACTCTTTATCTGTAAGCTCCCCTACTGGTGTAGCCTATACAACTGTATCTCGACGATCACATTTTACACCAATGCACCCGAGAATCGGTTGGTGAGGGGTGTACTGAACTGTGCCTATAGCATGTCAAGAATCCCTCCAACGGGAAATAGGCTTTGGCAAATGGCCAGGGGCGCTGTCCTTTTCAGCACCACGGAGCTCCGCTATTACCTGTCTCATGAGTGAAGATGCAACAGCAGACAATTCCTGCTCTTTGGTCCTGCAATGACACACTTTAGCCGTGTCATTGCTGCATTTAGGGCCTTTACTTTGTCTTATCATTTGGTCAAGGGGTTTCGATTCATCAGCAAATATTCTGGTAAAAATCAACTAAATCCCACATCAGAAGTCGACTTCAAATCACGCCAAAGACACACGACTCTACTCAACGGGAGTCAGTACTATCAAATATTCTGCACTGTGAAGATGTCATGTGCTGAGCCATTTAGTTCCTTATGAAGCCTATTTACGAAGCCAATGCAGCAATCACCACGTACCTGCCTGCATTGGTGATTGCTATTCTGTAATTGGTCAACTACTAATAGGGCTATCATCACGGCTGCTCGTGTCCTGTTTCGTAACAGCTCTTTTGCAAGCCCTTGATGATTACATCTATTGATTCCTGCTGTCCTGATACCTTTTCTATGAAGGGATCTCGGATCTAGTCGAAAGGACTAACAATGGGTATGTCATTGGAATATTCAATCGCACACTGAATTCATCCCACTAAATTGATTCCTTTCATTTCTCCATTTATTCCACCATATCGAAACAACTTACCTATGCACTCACACAAACTAATTTGGTGGCCTACCACATTTCCTGTCCCTTCAACCAAAACCTTGGTACCACTTTTTTCGACCACCTTTCACTTGCGCTGGACAGAGATATATCAATTTACTTTCAATAGCTTAGTCAGTCGCATGAATTATGGGGTGCACGCAGCTAACGTTGTAATGATCGGATCAAAACAGGGATTTTTGGCACATCGAGGAATGTCACATGGCCCAGAAATTATTGAATGGACATTTTCACAAAGGAAAAGACATACTCTAGCATGTTACATTCCAAGAGCAATTGGATTCGAAAAAACACAACGTGCCCCACTTGGGGACCCGAGGACCGAGTTTGGGAAACGCTGGCCTCAAGATCAAATACAATAGGGAGCCACTATGACGTGCCAGTACCCGCGTTTAACCACTAGATGGCCTCCGTGCTCCACGGGAAAATTTTCCCTCTCAGCAGCGGCACTGCAACATGGGACTTTCAAAGTCAGTTGTTCTTAGCTACATAGTGACAATTTTGCCCACTTTTTGCCCTATATCATTACTATCACTCATTACTGCTACTCTATTTTCCCCTCTTCTACTCTAGGCATACATCTAATTACATATAAGAAAGAGAGCGTTATTGAAACGAATCAACTCTGATTTACAATCACGGCCGGTGGTGATACAGCCTGGAATCGAACCACGGTCTGTAGGGACTCGAGAGCAGGGAACGCGACGTGTTCGTCTACAACATACACGGTGGGAAAGGGGCGTGTACTAATGGAACAATTGTGCCTTTTTGACTGAAATATGGAGGTGGCTCTTAAAAGAGCCTTTGGGGGATTTTGGAGATCAGGTCATCGTTTATGCGCGCTCTCCGCGAATACGACGGGCCAGCTGGATGTCCTTGGGCATGATGGTCACCCTCTTGGCGTGGATGGCGCACAGGTTGGTGTCCTCGAACAGGCCGACCAGGTAAGCCTCGCTTGCCTCCTGCAGGGCCATCACTGCGGAACTCTGGAAGCGCAGGTCGGTCTTAAAGTCCTGGGCAATTTCTCGCACCAGGCGCTGGAAAGGCAGTTTGCGGATCAGCAGCTCAGTGGACTTCTGGTAACGACGGATCTCTCTAAGAGCCACGGTGCCGGGCCTGTAACGGTGAGGCTTCTTCACGCCGCCGGTGGCCGGGGCGCTCTTGCGCGCAGCCTTGGTGGCGAGCTGCTTCCTGGGTGCTTTGCCACCGGTGGATTTGCGAGCGGTTTGCTTGGTTCTGGCCATGGCGCTAGCTAGCTTCCTTCTTTCACAGTCGGAGTATAGCCTCCAAATGCCTATGTGAAGTTTATAAAGCCGGCAGCGGCGTCTGCTGATTGGTCACCATCTCCGCACCGTCCCGATTGGCCCGTTGCGGAGGCCTCCTCCGCCGCCCATTGGACGGGAGGCTCGGCCTCTCCGTGCCGCCCCAAAATGCAACCCCTCCCTCGCCGAGGCGCGCTTGGGTCTTTTGTTAGGGCAGCGAGCAACGTTACACTTTACGCGCAATATTTTGCCCTCTCATTCTAGCCTAGTAGTTGTTATTCTTCATTTAGGTCTCATGATACGGTGCCGTGTATATGTGTGTGTATCTAACAAACACGCCCAATAGTTGGCCAGGCACAGAAAGGACACTTTGCGCTTTTGCTGAGCTAGGTGGTTGGCTCTTAAAAGAGCCTTTGGGGGTTGAGTAGTCAAGTTGCAGCCGCACCAGCGATTTTACTTGGCTTTGACGGCTTTCTCAGTCTTCTTGGGGAGCAGCACTGCCTGGATGTTGGGCAGAACACCACCCTGAGCGATGGTCACGCCGCCAAGCAGTTTGTTCAGCTCCTCGTCGTTACGGACTGCCAGCTGCAGGTGACGGGGGATGATACGAGTCTTCTTGTTGTCACGGGCAGCGTTTCCGGCCAACTCCAGGATCTCAGCGGTCAGGTACTCGAGCACTGCGGCCAGGTAGACTGGTGCGCCAGCGCCCACACGCTCGGCGTAGTTGCCTTTGCGCAGCAGCCTGTGCACACGGCCCACGGGGAACTGGAGCCCGGCACGGGATGAACGTGTCTTTGCCTTCGCCCTGGCCTTGCCTCCGGTTTTGCCTCTTCCGCTCATATTGGTAGCTTCAGTATGTCACAGAATGTCTGAATGAGCCGCTGGCCACCTCGAGAGCCTTACTTATACCTCGCCACAAGAGGCATCGATTGGCCACCGGACCGGTGTGGCCTTATCCAATTGGAGTGAGAGAGGGACAGACAGTCAGCCCTAAGCCCGCCCCCACCCGGCAGGCAGGCAGGCAGGCAGGCAGCAGAGTGACAAGGGCTAGGCTACTCTGTTTCCCTCCGACTTTTGTTACTTTTTCGCGTTGGCGGGAGCGCCAAAGTGAGAACTCAAATCAATGAAACATGTATCAATCAATTCGAGAGTGGCTCATAATACAAATGGCTGCTGTCCAACCCACTATAGTATGTATTCTTATTATTATCATCAGGATCAATGTGACATGCGAATTCTAACACTACACAACAATGTTGACTGGTTAGGGTGCTGCACTCTTGAGTGACAAATGTTAAGCCATTTAGCCACTCGAAAATGTGATGCCTAAAACTCATTCATTTCATTTCTTAGCTAGGTAGGTAGGACGTACATGGAATGACATGCGCTTTTATGGAAAGAGGTGGGTGGCTCTTAAAAGAGCCTTTTGTGGTAACAACATGTGTCGAGTAGAAAGAACACTGTTTGTAATAGCTTTACTTCTTCTTGGGGGCTGCCTTCTTGGCCTTGGCTGCCTTGGGCTTGGCGGCTTTGGGCTTCGCTGCCTTGGTAGCCTTCTTGGGGCTCTTGGCCGCTTTCTTCGCCGCTGCGGCGGGCTTCTTCACCTTCTTTGGGCTCTTGGCGGCCTTTTTGGGTGTAGCGGGCTTCTTGGCCTTCTTGGGGGACTTCTTTGCGGCCACGGCCTTCTTGGCTGCTACCTTCTTGGGCTTCTTGGCGGCGGCGGGCTTCTTGGCGGCCACCTTCTTAGCTTTGGGGCTGCGGCTTTCTTGGCGGGCTTCTTTGCCTCGACGGCCTTCTTGTTGAGCTTGAAGGAGCCGGAGGCACCGGTGCCCTTGGTCTGGACCAGGGTGCCCTTGGTGACGAGGCTCTTGACGGCGATCTTGACACGGGAGTTGTTCTTCTCCACGTCGTAGCCGCCTGCCGCCAGAGACTTCTTGAGCGCGGCCAGGGACACGCCGCTCCTCTCCTTGGAGGCGGACACCGCCTTGACGATGAGCTCGCCTACGCTGGGTCCCGCTTTCTTGGGCTTGGCTGCTGCCTTCTTCTTGGGTGCCTTGGCCGGCGCGGCGGCGGCGGGTGCTGGTGCGACTTCTGCCATGTCTGTCGTTCGGTCCGGTAAACACACACACACACTTACAACACTACGGTAGTCTGGGAGTGAGGAGGAGTACTTTGCTGTAGACGCTGCTCTGCGCTATTGAAGCTCCACACGGTGCAGGGGGCTGGCCTTAAACGCGACATGAGAACCATGTAGACTCAAGCCACCCAGCTCGGCTTCTCCGGGCTGGCCAAATGCTCTTTCACTTGTGTTTTCTGGTCGCCAATATCGGGCCAAAAGTCACCGACGGAGCCGTGTTTTTGGCCCAAAAGCGAACGGCCCAGCGAGCAGACTTGTGTCCGTTCAGAATAAAGTCATGTGGGCTGCAGAAGCCCCGTGCATTTTGCTGCGACTCGCTCAAAACCTCACCGTTCGACTGTCGGGTGGAGCGGTGCGCACTGCTTTTCCTGTGCTATTTGTCACCTAAATGGGCTAAAAGTGCATCCGATTGCGAGCACCATTGATTGTGGAGTGAGCCGAGATGTCTGGCAAGGGAATCAAATGGTTCGGCGTCCCCTGATGTGGTCCTTGGTGTTTTAAAGGAGAGCTCTTTTGGGGACCTTAAAACACATGCACTTGTGAGGCCTGGCTGAGACTAGTTTCACGTTGTATTCGTCATGTGTCCAGGAGGCACAGGAAATAATACACTGTCCAACGACATGCTTGTGTGTGATGTTTTATTATTCCTTGAGTTGGATTTGTAGCCTGCTCTTTGTGCACAGTGTGTTTTTTCTTCTGCTCGGTAGTCTCTCTCTCTCTCTTTCAAAAGCGTGTCATCCAGATGAGGTGAGGGCCAAAGTAGTTGGGCTTGTGCCCTTCTCGCAGTCCTTCCTCGCTTGACTCCGCAGCGTGACTCGTGCCGGTCTTTGTGTCTGTCTGTGGGTCTTGGTGTCTGGCTGTGCGGCCGGCGCTATGGAGGCTGGCGCCCCATGTGCTTGTTGGCCCTGATATAGGCCGAGAGAGAGAGAGAGAGAGAGAGCAGAGAGGCTCTTCTTCTCCTCCTCCCTCTTGTACAGGTGGAACGGCTCGTTTCAATCGGTGACGTCACTTGCTCTGACACCGTTCTTCATGTGTCCAGTCAGTGGAATCCCACTCACTGTGTTCTACTGGCATGCACACATTCCTACCCTGTTCATGTCAGCATCATTAATCCCCCCCGCAATTGGACACAACCCTCTTTGACATGTCCTCCCACACACACACACACATGGATTTGCTTCTTTCACTGACAGGGTGGGTGGCTCTTAAAAGAGCCTTTGGGTTACTACAGCACTCCAAATGCGCTGTTTACTTGGAGCTGGTGTACTTGGTCACGGCCTTGGTGCCCTCGGACACTGCGTGCTTGGCCAGCTCCCGGGGAGCAGCAGCCGCACTGCGGTCTGGATCTCCCTGGAGGTGATGGTGGAACGCTTGTTGTAGTGGGCCAGGCGAGACGACTCTCCGGCGATACGCTCGAAGATGTCGTTCACGAACGAGTTCATGATTCCCATGGCCTTGGAGGAGATGCCGGTATCGGGGTGGACCTGCTTCAGGACTTTGTACACGTAAATGGCGTAGCTCTCCTTCCTAGACTTTCGGCGCTTCTTGCCGCCTTTCCCTGCGGTCTTGGTGACGGCTTTCTTGGAGCCCTTCTTGGGCGCGGACTTTGCTGGCTCGGGCATGATGCTGATGTCTCGTTGCTTCTCACAAACGAATGAGGGGGTGGAGAGCCCTTTCCCTCTTATGAAGACGACGCTAAGCTAATTCGCCGGCCGTGGACACACCCCTGCTTTCTCATAGGCGCCCCTGCCATTTGCCCAGTGGAGCTGAGCGCGCATAAGAGCCTTCCACTCAGAGGCTTGCTTCCCTAACAAAGACCTGTCCCCCTTATCCCATAGCCTATGCTCTGTCACTGGTGGGGAATGGTGTGTTTCAAAAAAAGTCCTACAATGGCCAGACATGAGACTTGGTGGGGATTTCCCAGCCCTGGTGCCTTTATTTCGGGTGTCTCGTAATCCGACTGTACGCAAAAGCCTGCACTGAACATTAGTGTCCTGTCCGCTCAGAGTGGCTCGTGGTTTAATACGACTGTACGCAAAGCCTGCACTGAACATAGCGTCCTATCATTTAACACTCCCTCCCCGTCCACGCAGAGTGGCTCGTGGTTTAATACGACTGTACGCCAAGCCTGCACTGAACATAGCGTCCTATCATTCAACACTCCCTCCCCGTCCACTCAAGAGTGGCTCATGGTTCCCTACGACAATGGATTTGGCCCTTTTGAAGCGGATGTGGGTGGCTCTTAAAAGAGCCTTTGGGTTCAAGTCGGGATGTTGACGTTCCGAGAAGGGTGCGTTTAACCGCCGAAACCGTACAGGGTGCGTCCCTGGCGTTTCAGAGCGTAGACCACGTCCATGGCCGTAACGGTCTTTCTCTTGGCGTGCTCGGTGTAGGTGACGGCGTCACGGATCACGTTCTCGAGGAACACCTTCAGGACACCGCGGGTCTCCTCGTAGATCAGGCCGGAGATACGCTTCACGCCGCCACGGCGAGCCAGACGGCGAATGGCGGGCTTGGTGATTCCCTGGATGTTATCGCGGAGAACCTTACGGTGACGCTTGGCGCCTCCTTTTCCGAGTCCCTTGCCGCCTTTACCTCTTCCAGACATCGTGTGTTCGCTAGCTGAGTTCAAGTGAATTAATGACGTAATTTTCTGTGCTTGGTGCTCTTATTATCTGCGTTTGGTGGACCTGATTGAAGCCAGTGGCACAGAAAGCGCGCGCTTTTGCCTGGCCTCTGCTGCAAAGGGGAGGGCGTTCGTTCTAGGGAACTATGGAGGAAGAAGAAATGAAAGCTACTTACATGCGTGGGAAACACACTCAAATACTGGGCTATGTTGAACACAAGGCCCAACTGTGACAACTGGGGGATCCACTACTAACCTGTGTCCCACTCTTCACATTCATCTTACAACTTATTGTTGCCATAATTGTCTCTTACCTGTACTTAGTGGCTGCCGGCCCTCGGTCATAGCAAGTTAGAAGAAATAGGTTAAGGTTACGAAAAGGCTTAGGCTTACCCCAAATGTCACGTCCGTTCGTAGCTGTACTCCGTGTAGGCACAACAAGTCATCACACAGAGAGCACACTTGAAGCGCAACTGCACTGCCTGGAAGGGTGCAACCGACTGAATTGGAATCCCTCAAACAGCACGCTAACTACATTCCGCTTTATGATGTCACAGTCGGCCCCTCGGAACACTGGTCCTCAACAATGTCAAACACCTTGGATACCCAAGCCAAACATTCTCTAATCACTCGCATTCACAAATCAACCAGGGAGAAGAAGGCTGCCAGGAATTGAATGCTGAAAAGCTAACCTTCTTCACAGAGCAACATCATAGGACTTGGAGTTTGTGTTCAACAGCAGGTTAGACTCTGTCACTTGTTCCCTTCAACTGTTTGTGTTCCTCTACAGGCTACAGGGCAGATACTTCACATGCAGAGTACAACAACAAATAACAGAGGGCCTGTTACCACACCCTATAGCCTAGGATTTGAACTTGGACCACAATGACATTGGAGGTAATGAGCCTGCAGCATAAATGACAGCTCCCTAACGGGGACATAAAGTGGAAATGGAAGTGCGACACTTAGAGGAAAAGTCCTAATCAAATAGGCACATTTTTTATTCATTTTTAATTTCACCTTTATTTAACCAGGTAGGCAAGTTGAGAACAAGTTCTCATTTACAATTGCGACCTGGCAAAGATAAAGCAAAGCAGTTCGACACATACGACGACACAGACTTACACATGGAGTAAAACAAACATACAGTCAATAATACAGTATAAACAAGTCTATATACGATGTGAGCAAATGAGGTGAGATAGGGAGGTAAAGGCAAAAAAAAGGCCATGGTGGCAAAGTAAATACAATATAGCAAGTAAAACACTGGAATGGTACATTTGCAATGGAAGAAATGTGCAAAGTACAAATACAAATAATGGGGTGCAAGGGAGCAAAATAAATTAATTATTTAAATACAGTAGGGAAAGAGGTAGTTGTTTGGCCTAAATTATAGGTGGCCTATGTACAGGTGCAGTAATCTGTGAGCTGCTCTGACAGTTGCTGCTTAAAGCTAGTGAGGGAGATAAGTGTTTCCAGTTTCAGAGATTTTTGTAGTTCCTTCCAGTCATTGGCAGCAGACAACTGGAAGGAGAGACGGCCAAAGAAAGATTTGCTTTTGGGGGTGACTAGAGAGATATACATAACCCTGTTTAGCAGATGTCGGGAAATGCTTGTGTTACCAGCTCCAACAGCACAGTCAAGTCTAACAAGTAAGATATAACCATGTTCCAACATTCCACACAATACACCCAAATGGAATTGGAATACATCAATATATTGACGATCAATGTCAGACCGTCCGTAGACTAACATACCTTACAATACAATACTTTATATATCCACATGACATGAGCTATGCAAACGACCTCCACGTTAGGAATGTGCCCAGTGATATCTAACAAAAACACACACCTCCGTGGAACCCACATGGCAAGACAGGAAGGAAGACGTGCAGAAGTGCTCATGAAGAGGACACGAAGAACACCGGAATCATCTCCAATCAAGTGAACAATGTCAAAGGAATAGGTCAAGACATATTATAGATAGGGAGGCATTTCACCGCCACCCGCTGGACCACAAGTCATTTTGCCAACACTGGCTCATCATTCAAGCCACATAGGGAGGGATCTTAACACCACCTGCTGGATCAGAAGTGCCACTCACAATGGCCACACAGAGCATTTCTCCCTCAACCTGATGCAATTGTCACAACAAGTATGTGGTCAAAATCAAACAATATTTACAACAGATCATCAAATAGGCAAACACATGCTCATGGAGAGTATCTCAAATTATACAGTTACTTTGTCACAAAACCTAATCTGTCATTCATCTACAAATACATGCTCTTCTAAAGCCACAATGTAATGTTCACATGGTAGATTTCATTTCTTACAATCTATGTCACTATTACTTCATTTCACTGCTCTTAAATCATATTCATTTAACCCTTTTGTTCACCTGCTGATTTTCTGCTGGTTTGTCTCTTGCAGATTTGGACATCATGTGAATGTATGTTTCTCAAGTATCAAAAGAGGGTAAGTTACATTCACCTACTTTATGAACAACGGAATGCTACTTTTCTCTCTAGCCTAATGCACTCTTTATCTGTAAGCTCCCCTACTGGTGTAGCCTATACAACTGTATCTCGACGATCACATTTTACACCAATGCACCCCGAGAATCGGTTGGTGAGGGGTGTACTGAACTGTGCCTATAGCATGTCAAGAATCCCTCCAACGGGAAATAGGCTTTGGCAAATGGCCAGGGGCGCTGTCCTTTTCAGCACCACGGAGCTCCGCTATTACCTGTCTCATGAGTGAAGATGCAACAGCAGACAATTCCTGCTCTTTGGTCCTGCAATGACACACTTTAGCCGTGTCATTGCTGCATTTAGGGCCTTTACTTTGTCTTATCATTTGGTCAAGGGGTTTCGATTCATCAGCAAATATTCTGGTAAAAATCAACTAAATCCCACATCAGAAGTCGACTTCAAATCACGCCAAAGACACACGACTCTACTCAACGGGAGTCAGTACTATCAAATATTCTGCACTGTGAAGATGTCATGTGCTGAGCCATTTAGTTCCTTATGAAGCCTATTTACGAAGCCAATGCAGCAATCACCACGTACCTGCCTGCATTGGTGATTGCTATTCTGTAATTGGTCAACTACTAATAGGGCTATCATCACGGCTGCTCGTGTCCTGTTTCGTAACAGCTCTTTTGCAAGCCCTTGATGATTACATCTATTGATTCCTGCTGTCCTGATACCTTTTCTATGAAGGGATCTCGGATCTAGTCGAAAGGACTAACAATGGGTATGTCATTGGAATATTCAATCGCACACTGAATTCATCCCACTAAATTGATTCCTTTCATTTCTCCATTTATTCCACCATATCGAAACAACTTACCTATGCACTCACACAAACTAATTTGGTGGCCTACCACATTTCCTGTCCCTTCAACCAAAACCTTGGTACCACTTTTTTCGACCACCTTTCACTTGCGCTGGACAGAGATATATCAATTTACTTTCAATAGCTTAGTCAGTCGCATGAATTATGGGGTGCACGCAGCTAACGTTGTAATGATCGGATCAAAACAGGGATTTTTGGCACATCGAGGAATGTCACATGGCCCAGAAATTATTGAATGGACATTTTCACAAAGGAAAAGACATACTCTAGCATGTTACATTCCAAGAGCAATTGGATTCGAAAAAACACAACGTGCCCCACTTGGGGACCCGAGGACCGAGTTTGGGAAACGCTGGCCTCAAGATCAAATACCAATAGGGAGCCACTATGACGTGCCAGTACCCGCGTTTAACCACTAGATGGCCTCCGTGCTCCACGGGAAAATTTTCCCTCTCAGCAGCGGCACTGCAACATGGGACTTTCAAAGTCAGTTGTTCTTAGCTACATAGTGACAATTTTGCCCACTTTTTGCCCTATATCATTACTATCACTCATTACTGCTACTCTATTTTCCCCTCTTCTACTCTAGGCATACATCTAATTACATATAAGAAAGAGAGCGTTATTGAAACGAATCAACTCTGATTTACAATCACGGCCGGTGGTGATACAGCCTGGAATCGAACCACGGTCTGTAGGGACTCGAGAGCAGGGAACGCGACGTGTTCGTCTACAACATACACGGTGGGAAAGGGGCGTGTACTAATGGAACAATTGTGCCTTTTTGACTGAAATATGGAGGTGGCTCTTAAAAGAGCCTTTGGGGGATTTTGGAGATCAGGTCATCGTTTATGCGCGCTCTCCGCGAATACGACGGGCCAGCTGGATGTCCTTGGGCATGATGGTCACCCTCTTGGCGTGGATGGCGCACAGGTTGGTGTCCTCGAACAGGCCGACCAGGTAAGCCTCGCTTGCCTCCTGCAGGGCCATCACTGCGGAACTCTGGAAGCGCAGGTCGGTCTTAAAGTCCTGGGCAATTTCTCGCACCAGGCGCTGGAAAGGCAGTTTGCGGATCAGCAGCTCAGTGGACTTCTGGTAACGACGGATCTCTCTAAGAGCCACGGTGCCGGGCCTGTAACGGTGAGGCTTCTTCACGCCGCCGGTGGCCGGGCGCTCTTGCGCGCAGCCTTGGTGGCGAGCTGCTTCCTGGGTGATTTGCCACCGGTGGATTTGCGAGCGGTTTGCTTGGTTCTGGCCATGGCGCTAGCTAGCTTCCTTCTTTCACAGTCGGAGTATAGCCTCCAAATGCCTATGTGAAGTTTATAAAGCCGGCAGCGGCGTCTGCTGATTGGTCACCATCTCCGCACCGTCCCGATTGGCCCGTTGCGGAGGCCTCCTCCGCCGCCCATTGGACGGGAGGCTCGGCCTCTCCGTGCCGCCCCAAAATGCAACCCCTCCCTCGCCGAGGCGCTTGGGTCTTTTGTTAGGGCAGCGAGCAACGTTACACTTTACGCGCAATATTTTGCCCTCTCATTCTAGCCTAGTAGTTGTTATTCTTCATTTAGGTCTCATGATACGGTGCCGTGTATATGTGTGTGTATCTAACAAACACGCCCAATAGTTGGCCAGGCACAGAAAGGACACTTTGCGCTTTTGCTGAGCTAGGTGGTTGGCTCTTAAAAGAGCCTTTGGGGTTGAGTAGTCAAGTTGCAGCCGCACCAGCGATTTTACTTGGCTTTGACGGCTTTCTCAGTCTTCTTGGGGAGCAGCACTGCCTGGATGTTGGGCAGAACACCACCCTGAGCGATGGTCACGCCGCCAAGCAGTTTGTTCAGCTCCTCGTCGTTACGGACTGCCAGCTGCAGGTGACGGGGGATGATACGAGTCTTCTTGTTGTCACGGGCAGCGTTTCCGGCCAACTCCAGGATCTCAGCGGTCAGGTACTCGAGCACTGCTGCCAGGTAGACTGGTGCGCCAGCGCCCACACGCTCGGCGTAGTTGCCTTTGCGCAGCAGCCTGTGCACACGGCCCACGGGGAACTGGAGCCCGGCACGGGATGAACGTGTCTTTGCCTTCGCCCTGGCCTTGCCTCCGGTTTTGCCTCTTCCGCTCATATTGGTAGCTTCAGTATGTCACAGAATGTCTGAATGAGCCGCTGGCCACCTCGAGAGCCTTACTTATACCTCGCCACAAGAGGCATCGATTGGCCACCGGACCGGTGTGGCCTTATCCAATTGGAGTGAGAGAGGGACAGACAGTCAGCCCTAAGCCCGCCCCCACCCGGCAGGCAGGCAGGCAGCAGAGTGACAAGGGCTAGGCTACTCTGTTTCCCTCCGACTTTTGTTACTTTTTCGCGTTGGCGGGAGCGCCAAAGTGAGAACTCAAATCAATGAAACATGTATCAATCAATTTGAGAGTGGCTCATAATACAAATGGCTGCTGTCCAACCCACTATAGTATGTATTCTTATTATTATCATCAGGATCAATGTGACATGCGAATTCTAACACTACACTACAATGTTGACTGGTTAGGGTGCTGCACTCTTGAGTGACAAATGTTAAGCCATTTAGCCACTCGAAAATGTGATGCCTAAAACTCATTCATTTCATTTCTGGTTAGCTATTGGTAGGTAGGACGTACATGGAATGACATGCGCTTTTATGGAAAGAGGTGGGTGGCTCCAAAAGAGCCTTTGTAACAACAGCCTCGGAGTAAAAGAGCAGCACACTGTTTACTTGGAGGTGATGCTGGTGTACTTGGTCACGGCCTTGGTGCAGAATAAAGTTCCTCGTGGACACTGACTGCTTACGCTCAAGCCTGCACTGAACATAGCGATCACGTTCTCGAGGAACACCTTCAGGACACCGCGGGTCTCCTCGTAGATCAGGCCGGAGATACGCTTCACGCCGCCACGGCGAGCCAGACGGCGAATGGCGGGCTTGGTGATTCCCTGGATGTTATCGCGGAGAACCTTACGGTGACGCTTGGCGCCTCCTTTTCCGAGTCCCTTGCCGCCTTTACCTCTTCCAGACATCGTGTGTTCGCTAGCTGAGTTCAAGTGAATTTCTAGGGAACTATGGAGGAAGAAGAAATGAAAGCTACTTACGTGCGTGGGAAACACACTCAAATACTGGGCTATGTTGAACACGAGGCCCGACTGTGACAACTGGGGGATCCACTACTAACCTGTGTCCCACTCTTCACATTGATTGGTGTTGTTCTTGTTGTTGTTGCACCTGATTCAACTCTTTCAATCAGCTGTGCCTCTCCAGGGCTACAACAAAAATGGCTACTCTACTCCTGCCTGGAGTTGGGAAACACTGAACTAGTAGGATTCAACCCGCTGCGGTTGCCAGTCACACCTAATAGAGATAGGCGTTAAAACCTCAGATAGTGTCACAAGTACAAAGGAGAAACGAAGTGGAACGTACGGGAAACAAATACGCAAGGAATGCCACAAATCCTAAGGGGTCCGTAATGTCACCTCAGTAGTCATGTAGCTCTTGAAGGCCATTTAATAACATCATTCTTCTTTTTCTTCCCTAGACAGGATCCAGGTGGCCATGGGAAGGGTGGCGATACCTCTGCAAGCTGAAACGCAGTAAAACATTCCTCAGACACCCACCCACCCACCCACCCAACACACACACACACACAATAAAGGGATCGTTTCCCTATGCGTACAGAGGTGATAGGGATCTGCAAATATTGTATGGTACTTTTTTCTAAAACCAATAACACAGCCTTATATTATGCAAATAGTGGTATGAGGTGGATCCTTTATAGGCCAGATAGCCTCAGATGTTGCATCGAATGATCTCAACAGGTCATTTCAAAGGGGACAAATGAGGCCCAAGGGCACATACTGGCGATTGATCAATCGGTGCAGTTGATTCACATCTCAGGTGAACTATGGAGGAAGAAGAAATGAAAGCTACTTACGTGCGTGGGAAACACACTCAAATACTGAGCTATGTTGAACACAAGGCCCAACTGTGACAACTGGGGGATCCACTACTAACCTGTGTCCCACCTTCACATTGATTGGTGTCCCACTCTTCACATTCATCTTACAACTTATTGTTGCCATAATTGTCTCTTACCTGTACTTAGTGGCTGCCGGCCCTCGGTCATAGCAAGTTAGAAGAAATAGGTTAAGGTTACGAAAAGGCTTAGGCTTACCCCAAATGTCACGTCCGTTCGTAGCTGTACTCCGTGTAGGCACAACAAGTCATCACACAGAGAGCACACTTGAAGCGCAACTGCACTGCCTGGAAGGGTGCAACCGACTGAATTGGAATCCCTCAAACAGCACGCTAACTACATTCCGCTTTATGATGTCACAGTCGGCCCCTCGGAACACTGGTCCTCAACAATGTCAAACACCTTGGATACCCAAGCCAAACATTCTCTAATCACTCGCATTCACAAATCAACCAGGAGAAGAAGGCTGCCAGGAATTGAATGCTGAAAAGCTAACCTTCTTCACAGAGCAACATCATAGGACTTGGAGTTTGTGTTCAACAGCAGGTTAGACTCTGTCACTTGTTCCCTTCAACTGTTTGTGTTCCTCTACAGGCTACAGGGCAGATACTTCACATGCAGAGTACAACAACAAATAACAGAGGGCCTGTTACCACACCCTATAGCCTAGGATTTGAACTTGGACCACAATGACATTGGAGGTAATGAGCCTGCAGCATAAATGACAGCTCCCTAACGGGGACATAAAGTGGAAATGGAAGTGCGACACTTAGAGGAAAAGTCCTAATCAAATAGGCACATTTTTTATTCATTTTTAATTTCACCTTTATTTAACCAGGTAGGCAAGTTGAGAACAAGTTCTCATTTACAATTGCGACCTGGCAAAGATAAAGCAAAGCAGTTCGACACATACGACGACACAGACTTACACATGGAGTAAAACAAACATACAGTCAATAATACAGTATAAACAAGTCTATATACGATGTGAGCAAATGAGGTGAGATAGGGGAGGTAAAGGCAAAAAAAAGGCCATGGTGGCAAAGTAAATACAATATAGCAAGTAAAACACTGGAATGGTACATTTGCAATGGAAGAAATGTGCAAAGTACAAATACAAATAATGGGGTGCAAGGGAGCAAAATAAATTAATTATTTAAATACAGTAGGGAAAGAGGTAGTTGTTTGGCCTAAATTATAGGTGGCCTATGTACAGGTGCAGTAATCTGTGAGCTGCTCTGACAGTTGCTGCTTAAAGCTAGTGAGGGAGATAAGTGTTTCCAGTTTCAGAGATTTTTGTAGTTCCTTCCAGTCATTGGCAGCAGACAACTGGAAGGAGAGACGGCCAAAGAAAGATTTGCTTTTGGGGGTGACTAGAGAGATATACATAACCCTGTTTAGCAGATGTCGGGAAATGCTTGTGTTACCAGCTCCAACAGCACAGTCAAGTCTAACAAGTAAGATATAACCATGTTCCAACATTCCACACAATACACCCAAATGGAATTGGAATACATCAATATATTGACGATCAATGTCAGACCGTCCGTAGACTAACATACCTTACAATACAATACTTTATATATCCACATGACATGAGCTATGCAAACGACCTCCACGTTAGGAATGTGCCCAGTGATATCTAACAAAAACACACACCTCCGTGGAACCCACATGGCAAGACAGGAAGGAAGACGTGCAGAAGTGCTCATGAAGAGGACACGAAGAACACCGGAATCATCTCCAATCAAGTGAACAATGTCAAAGGAATAGGTCAAGACATATTATAGATAGGGAGGCATTTCACCGCCACCCGCTGGACCACAAGTCATTTTGCCAACACTGGCTCATCATTCAAGCCACATAGGGAGGGATCTTAACACCACCTGCTGGATCAGAAGTGCCACTCACAATGGCCACACAGAGCATTTCTCCCTCAACCTGATGCAATTGTCACAACAAGTATGTGGTCAAAATCAAACAATATTTACAACAGATCATCAAATAGGCAAACACATGCTCATGGAGAGTATCTCAAATTATACAGTTACTTTGTCACAAAACCTAATCTGTCATTCATCTACAAATACATGCTCTTCTAAAGCCACAATGTAATGTTCACATGGTAGATTTCATTTCTTACAATCTATGTCACTATTACTTCATTTCACTGCTCTTAAATCATATTCATTTAACCCTTTTGTTCACCTGCTGATTTTCTGCTGGTTTGTCTCTTGCAGATTTGGACATCATGTGAATGTATGTTTCTCAAGTATCAAAAGAGGGTAAGTTACATTCACCTACTTTATGAACAACGGAATGCTACTTTTCTCTCTAGCCTAATGCACTCTTTATCTGTAAGCTCCCCTACTGGTGTAGCCTATACAACTGTATCTCGACGATCACATTTTACACCAATGCACCCCGAGAATCGGTTGGTGAGGGGTGTACTGAACTGTGCCTATAGCATGTCAAGAATCCCTCCAACGGGAAATAGGCTTTGGCAAATGGCCAGGGGCGCTGTCCTTTTCAGCACCACGGAGCTCCGCTATTACCTGTCTCATGAGTGAAGATGCAACAGCAGACAATTCCTGCTCTTTGGTCCTGCAATGACACACTTTAGCCGTGTCATTGCTGCATTTAGGGCCTTTACTTTGTCTTATCATTTGGTCAAGGGGTTTCGATTCATCAGCAAATATTCTGGTAAAAATCAACTAAATCCCACATCAGAAGTCGACTTCAAATCACGCCAAAGACACACGACTCTACTCAACGGGAGTCAGTACTATCAAATATTATGCACTGTGAAGATGTCATGTGCTGAGCCATTTAGTTCCTTATGAAGCCTATTTACGAAGCCAATGCAGCAATCACCACGTACCTGCCTGCATTGGTGATTGCTATTCTGTAATTGGTCAACTACTAATAGGGCTATCATCACGGCTGCTCGTGTCCTGTTTCGTAACAGCTCTTTTGCAAGCCCTTGATGATTACATCTATCGATTCCTGCTGTCCTGATACCTTTTCTATGAAGGGATCTCGGATCTAGTCGAAAGGACTAACAATGGGTATGTCATTGGAATATTCAATCGCACACTGAATTCATCCCACTAGATTGATTCCTTTCATTTCTCCATTTATTCCACCATATCGAAACAACTTACCTATGCACTCACACAAACTAATTTGGTGGCCTACCACATTTCCTGTCCCTTCAACCAAAACCTTGGTAACACTTTTTTTCGACCACCTTTCACTTGCGCTGGACAGAGATATATCAATTTACTTTCAATAGCTTAGTCAGTCGCATGAATTATGGGGTGCACGCAGCTAACGTTGTAATGATCGGATCAAAACAGGGATTTTTTGGCACATCGAGGAATGTCACATGGCCCAGAAATTATTGAATGGACATTTTCACAAAGGAAAAGACATACTCTAGCATGTTACATTCCAAGAGCAATTGGATTCGAAAAAACACAACGTGCCCCACTTGGGGACCCGAGGACCGAGTTTGGGAAACGCTGGCCTCAAGATCAAATACCAATAGGGAGCCACTATGACGTGCCAGTACCCGCGTTTAACCACTAGATGGCCTCCGTGCTCCACGGGAAAATTTTCCCCTCTCAGCAGCGGCACTGCAACATGGGACTTTCAAAGTCAGTTGTTCTTAGCTACATAGTGACAATTTTGCCCACTTTTTGCCCTATATCATTACTATCACTCATTACTGCTACTCTATTTTTCCCCTCTTCTACTCTAGGCATACATCTAATTACATATAAGAAAGAGAGCGTTATTGAAACGAATCAACTCTGATTTACAATCACGGCCGGTGGTGATACAGCCTGGAATCGAACCACGGTCTGTAGGGACTCGAGAGCAGGGAACGCGACGTGTTCGTCTACAACATACACGGTGGGAAAGGGGCGTGTACTAATGGAACAATTGTGCTTTTGACTGAAATATGGAGGTGGCTCTTAAAAGAGCCTTTGGGGGATTTTGGAGATCAGGTCATCGTTTATGCGCGCTCTCCGCGAATACGACGGGCCAGCTGGATGTCCTTGGGCATGATGGTCACCCTCTTGGCGTGGATGGCGCACAGGTTGGTGTCCTCGAACAGGCCGACCAGGTAAGCCTCGCTTGCCTCCTGCAGGGCCATCACTGCGGAACTCTGGAAGCGCAGGTCGGTCTTAAAGTCCTGGGCAATTTCTCGCACCAGGCGCTGGAAAGGCAGTTTGCGGATCAGCAGCTCAGTGGACTTCTGGTAACGACGGATCTCTCTAAGAGCCACGGTGCCGGGCCTGTAACGGTGAGGCTTCTTCACGCCGCCGGTGGCCGGGGCGCTCTTGCGCGCAGCCTTGGTGGCGAGCTGCTTCCTGGGTGCTTTGCCACCGGTGGATTTGCGAGCGGTTTGCTTGGTTCTGGCCATGGCGCTAGCTAGCTTCCTTCTTTTTCACAGTCGGAGTATAGCCTCCAAATGCCTATGTGAAGTTTATAAAGCCGGCAGCGGCGTCTGCTGATTGGTCACCATCTCCGCACCGTCCCGATTGGCCCGTTGCGGAGGCCTCCTCCGCCGCCCATTGGACGGGAGGCTCGGCCTCTCCGTGCCGCCCCAAAATGCAACCCCCTCCCTCGCCGAGGCGCGCTTGGGTCTTTTGTTAGGGCAGCGAGCAACGTTACACTTTACGCGCAATATTTTGCCCTCTCATTCTAGCCTAGTAGTTGTTATTCTTCATTTAGGTCTCATGATACGGTGCCGTGTATATGTGTGTGTATCTAACAAACACGCCCAATAGTTGGCCAGGCACAGAAAGGACACTTTGCGCTTTTGCTGAGCTAGGTGGTTGGCTCTTAAAAGAGCCTTTGGGGGTTGAGTAGTCAAGTTGCAGCCGCACCAGCGATTTTACTTGGCTTTGACGGCTTTCTCAGTCTTCTTGGGGAGCAGCACTGCCTGGATGTTGGGCAGAACACCACCCTGAGCGATGGTCACGCCGCCAAGCAGTTTGTTCAGCTCCTCGTCGTTACGGACTGCCAGCTGCAGGTGACGGGGGATGATACGAGTCTTCTTGTTGTCACGGGCAGCGTTTCCGGCCAACTCCAGGATCTCAGCGGTCAGGTACTCGAGCACTGCGGCCAGGTAGACTGGTGCGCCAGCGCCCACACGCTCGGCGTAGTTGCCTTTGCGCAGCAGCCTGTGCACACGGCCCACGGGGAACTGGAGCCCGGCACGGGATGAACGTGTCTTTGCCTTCGCCCTGGCCTTGCCTCCGGTTTTGCCTCTTCCGCTCATATTGGTAGCTTCAGTATGTCACAGAATGTCTGAATGAGCCGCTGGCCACCTCGAGAGCCTTACTTATACCTCGCCACAAGAGGCATCGATTGGCCACCGGACCGGTGTGGCCTTATCCAATTGGAGTGAGAGAGGGACAGACAGTCAGCCCTAAGCCCGCCCACCAGGCAGGCAGGCAGGCAGGCAGGCAGGCAGCAGAGTGACAAGGGCTAGGCTACTCTGTTTCCCTCCGACTTTTGTTACTTTTTCGCGTTGGCGGGAGCGCCAAAGTGAGAACTCAAATCAATGAAACATGTATCAATCAATTCGAGAGTGGCTCATAATACAAATGGCTGCTGTCCAACCCACTATAGTATGTATTCTTATTATTATCATCAGGATCAATGTGACATGCGAATTCTAACACTACACAACAATGTTGACTGGTTAGGGTGCTGCACTCGAGTGACAAATGTTAAGCCATTTAGCCACTCGAAAATGTGATGCCTAAAACTCATTCATTTCATTTCTTAGCTAGGTAGGTAGGACGTACATGGAATGACATGCGCTTTTATGGAAAGAGGTGGGTGGCTCTTAAAAGAGCCTTTTGTGGTAACAACATGTGTCGAGTAGAAAGAACACTGTTTGTAATAGCTTTACTTCTTCTTGGGGGCTGCCTTCTGGCCTTGGCTGCCTTGGGCTTGGCGGCTTTGGGCTTCGCTGCCTTGGTAGCCTTCTTGGGGCTCTTGGCCGCTTTCTTCGCCGCTGCGGCGGGCTTCTTCACCTTCTTTGGGCTCTTGGCGGCCTTTTTGGGTGTAGCGGGCTTCTTGGCCTTCTTGGGGGACTTCTTTGCGGCCACGGCCTTCTTGGCTGCTACCTTCTTGGGCTTCTTGGCGGCGGCGGGCTTCTTGGCGGCCACCTTCTTAGCTTTGGGGGCTGCGGCTTTCTTGGCGGGCTTCTTTGCCTCGACGGCCTTCTTGTTGAGCTTGAAGGAGCCGGAGGCACCGGTGCCCTTGGTCTGGACCAGGGTGCCCTTGGTGACGAGGCTCTTGACGGCGATCTTGACACGGGAGTTGTTCTTCTCCACGTCGTAGCCGCCTGCCGCCAGAGACTTCTTGAGCGCGGCCAGGGACACGCCGCTCCTCTCCTTGGAGGCGGACACCGCCTTGACGATGAGCTCCCTACGCTGGGTCCCGCTTTCTTGGGCTTGGCTGCTGCCTTCTTCTTGGGTGCCTTGGCCGGCGCGGCGGCGGCGGGTGCTGGTGCGACTTCTGCCATGTCTGTCGTTCGGTCCGGTAAACACACACACACACACTTACAACACTACGGTAGTCTGGGAGTGAGGAGGAGTACTTTGCTGTAGACGCTGCTCTGCGCTATTGAAGCTCCACACGGTGCAGGGGGCTGGCCTTAAACGCGACATGAGAACCATGTAGACTCAAGCCACCCAGCTCGGCTTCTCCGGGCTGGCCAAATGCTCTTTCACTTGTGTTTTCTGGTCGCCAATATCGGGCCAAAAGTCACCGACGGAGCCGTGTTTTTGGCCCAAAAGCGAACGGCCCAGCGAGCAGACTTGTGTCCGTTCAGAATAAAGTCATGTGGGCTGCAGAAGCCCCGTGCATTTTGCTGCGACTCGCTCAAAACCTCACCGTTCGACTGTCGGGTGGAGCGGTGCGCACTGTTTTTCCTGTGCTATTTGTCACCTAAATGGGCTAAAAGTGCATCCGATTGCGAGCACCATTGATTGTGGAGTGAGCCGAGATGTCTGGCAAGGGAATCAAATGGTTCGGCGTCCCCTGATGTGGTCCTTGGTGTTTTAAAGGAGAGCTCTTTTGGGGACCTTAAAACACATGCACTTGTGAGGCCTGGCTGAGACTAGTTTCACGTTGTATTCGTCATGTGTCCAGGAGGCACAGGAAATAATACACTGTCCAACGACATGCTTGTGTGTGATGTTTTATTATTCCTTGAGTTGGATTTGTAGCCTGCTCTTTGTGCACAGTGTGTTTTTTCTTCTGCTCGGTAGTCTCTCTCTCTCTCTCTCTCTTTCAAAAGCGTGTCATCCAGATGAGGTGAGGGCCAAAGTAGTTGGGCTTGTGCCCTTCTCGCAGTCCTTCCTCGCTTGACTCCGCAGCGTGACTCGTGCCGGTCTTTGTGTCTGTCTGTGGGTCTTGGTGTCTGGCTGTGCGGCCGGCGCTATGGAGGCTGGCGCCCCATGTGCTTGTTGGCCCTGATATAGGCCGAGAGAGAGAGAGAGAGAGACAGAGAGGCTCTTCTTCTCCTCCTCCCTCTTGTACAGGTGGAACGGCTCGTTTCAATCGGTGACGTCACTTGCTCTGACACCGTTCTTCATGTGTCCAGTCAGTGGAATCCCACTCACTGTGTTCTACTGGCATGCACACATTCCTACCCTGTTCATGTCAGCATCATTAATTCCCCCCCCCCCGCAATTGGACACAACCCTCTTTGACATGTCCTCCACACACACACACACATGGATTTGCTTCTTTCACTGACAGGGTGGGTGGCTCTTAAAAGAGCCTTTGGGTTACTACAGCACTCCAAATGCGCTGTTTACTTGGAGCTGGTGTACTTGGTCACGGCCTTGGTGCCCTCGGACACTGCGTGCTTGGCCAGCTCCCCGGGGAGCAGCAGCCGCACTGCGGTCTGGATCTCCCTGGAGGTGATGGTGGAACGCTTGTTGTAGTGGGCCAGGCGAGACGACTCTCCGGCGATACGCTCGAAGATGTCGTTCACGAACGAGTTCATGATTCCCATGGCCTTGGAGGAGATGCCGGTATCGGGGTGGACCTGCTTCAGGACTTTGTACACGTAAATGGCGTAGCTCTCCTTCCTAGACTTTCGGCGCTTCTTGCCGCCTTTCCCTGCGGTCTTGGTGACGGCTTTCTTGGAGCCCTTCTTGGGCGCGGACTTTGCTGGCTCGGGCATGATGCTGATGTCTCGTTGCTTCTCACAAACGAATGAGGGGGTGGAGAGCCCTTTCCCTCTTATGAAGACGACGCTAAGCTAATTCGCCGGCCGTGGACACACCCCTGCTTTCTCATAGGCGCCCCTGCCATTTGCCCAGTGGAGCTGAGCGCGCATAAGAGCCTTCCACTCAGAGGCTTGCTTCCCTAACAAAGACCTGTCCCCCTTATCCCATAGCCTATGCTCTGTCACTGGTGGGGAATGGTGTGTTTCAAAAAAAGTCCTACAATGGCCAGACGTGAGACTTGGTGGGGATTTCCCAGCCCTGGTGCCTTTATTTCGGGTGTCTCGTAATCCGACTGTACGCAAAAGCCTGCACTGAACATTAGTGTCCTGTCCGCTCAGAGTGGCTCGTGGTTTAATACGACTGTACGCAAAGCCTGCACTGAACATAGCGTCCTATCATTTAACACTCCCTCCCCGTCCACGCAGAGTGGCTCGTGGTTTAATACGACTGTACGCCAAGCCTGCACTGAACATAGCGTCCTATCATTCAACACTCCCTCCCCGTCCACTCAAGAGTGGCTCATGGTTCCCTACGACAATGGATTTGGCCCTTTTGAAGCGGATGTGGGTGGCTCTTAAAAGAGCCTTTGGGTTCAAGTCGGGATGTTGACGTTCCGAGAAGGGTGCGTTTAACCGCCGAAACCGTACAGGGTGCGTCCCTGGCGTTTCAGAGCGTAGACCACGTCCATGGCCGTAACGGTCTTTCTCTTGGCGTGCTCGGTGTAGGTGACGGCGTCACGGATCACGTTCTCGAGGAACACCTTCAGGACACCGCGGGTCTCCTCGTAGATCAGGCCGGAGATACGCTTCACGCCGCCACGGCGAGCCAGACGGCGAATGGCGGGCTTGGTGATTCCCTGGATGTTATCGCGGAGAACCTTACGGTGACGCTTGGCGCCTCCTTTTCCGAGTCCCTTGCCGCCTTTACCTCTTCCAGACATCGTGTGTTCGCTAGCTGAGTTCAAGTGAATTAATGACGTAATTTTCTGTGCTTGGTGCTCTTATTATCTGCGTTTGGTGGACCTGATTGAAGCCAGTGGCACAGAAAGCGCGCGCTTTTGCCTGGCCTCTGCTGCAAAGGGGAGGGCGTTCGTTCTAGGGAACTATGGAGGAAGAAGAAATGAAAGCTACTTACGTGCGTGGGAAACACACTCAAATACTGGGCTATGTTGAACACGAGGCCCGACTGTGACAACTGGGGGATCCACTACTAACCTGTGTCCCACTCTTCACATTGATTGGTGTTGTTCTTGTTGTTGTTGCACCTGATTCAACTCTTTCAATCAGCTGTGCCTCTCCAGGGCTACAACAAAAATGGCTACTCTACTCCTGCCTGGAGTTGGGAAACACTGAACTAGTAGGATTCAACCCGCTGCGGTTGCCAGTCACACCTAATAGAGATAGGCGTTAAAACCTCAGATAGTGTCACAAGTACAAAGGAGAAACGAAGTGGAACGTACGGGAAACAAATACGCAAGGAATGCCACAAATCCTAAGGGGTCCGTAATGTCACCTCAGTAGTCATGTAGCTCTTGAAGGCCATTTAATAACATCATTCTTCTTTTTCTTCCCTAGACAGGATCCAGGTGGCCATGGGAAGGGTGGCGATACCTCTGCAAGCTGAAACGCAGTAAAACATTCCTCAGACACCCACCCACCCACACCACACACACACACACACACACACAATAAAGGGATCGTTTCCCTATGCGTACAGAGGTGATAGGGATCTGCAAATATTGTATGGTACTTTTTTCTAAAACCAATAACACAGCCTTATATTATGCAAATAGTGGTATGAGGTGGATCCTTTATAGGCCAGATAGCCTCAGATGTTGCATCGAATGATCTCAACAGGTCATTTCAAAGGGGCCAAATGAGGCCCAAGGGCACATACTGGCGATTGATCAATCGGTGCAGTTGATTCACATCTCAGGTGAACTATGGAGGAAGAAGAAATGAAAGCTACTTACGTGCGTGGGAAACACACTCAAATACTGAGCTATGTTGAACACAAGGCCCAACTGTGACAACTGGGGGATCCACTACTAACCTGTGTCCCACTCTTCACATTCATCTTACAACTTATTGTTGCCATAATTGTCTCTTACCTGTACTTAGTGGCTGCCGGCCCTCGGTCATAGCAAGTTAGAAGAAATAGGTTAAGGTTACGAAAAGGCTTAGGCTTACCCCAAATGTCACGTCCGTTCGTAGCTGTACTCCGTGTAGGCACAACAAGTCATCACACAGAGAGCACACTTGAAGCGCAACTGCACTGCCTGGAAGGGTGCAACCGACTGAATTGGAATCCCTCAAACAGCACGCTAACTACATTCCGCTTTATGATGTCACAGTCGGCCCCTCGGAACACTGGTCCTCAACAATGTCAAACACCTTGGATACCCAAGCCAAACATTCTCTAATCACTCGCATTCACAAATCAACCAGGGAGAAGAAGGCTGCCAGGAATTGAATGCTGAAAAGCTAACCTTCTTCACAGAGCAACATCATAGGACTTGGAGTTTGTGTTCAACAGCAGGTTAGACTCTGTCACTTGTTCCCTTCAACTGTTTGTGTTCCTCTACAGGCTACAGGGCAGATACTTCACATGCAGAGTACAACAACAAATAACAGAGGGCCTGTTACCACACCCTATAGCCTAGGATTTGAACTTGGACCACAATGACATTGGAGGTAATGAGCCTGCAGCATAAATGACAGCTCCCTAACGGGGACATAAAGTGGAAATGGAAGTGCGACACTTAGAGGAAAAGTCCTAATCAAATAGGCACATTTTTTATTCATTTTTAATTTCACCTTTATTTAACCAGGTAGGCAAGTTGAGAACAAGTTCTCATTTACAATTGCGACCTGGCAAAGATAAAGCAAAGCAGTTCGACACATACGACGACACAGACTTACACATGGAGTAAAACAAACATACAGTCAATAATACAGTATAAACAAGTCTATATACGATGTGAGCAAATGAGGTGAGATAGGGGAGGTAAAGGCAAAAAAAAGGCCATGGTGGCAAAGTAAATACAATATAGCAAGTAAAACACTGGAATGGTACATTTGCAATGGAAGAAATGTGCAAAGTACAAATACAAATAATGGGGTGCAAGGGAGCAAAATAAATTAATTATTTAAATACAGTAGGGAAAGAGGTAGTTGTTTGGCCTAAATTATAGGTGGCCTATGTACAGGTGCAGTAATCTGTGAGCTGCTCTGACAGTTGCTGCTTAAAGCTAGTGAGGGAGATAAGTGTTTCCAGTTTCAGAGATTTTTGTAGTTCCTTCCAGTCATTGGCAGCAGACAACTGGAAGGAGAGACGGCCAAAGAAAGATTTGCTTTTGGGGGTGACTAGAGAGATATACATAACCCTGTTTAGCAGATGTCGGGAAATGCTTGTGTTACCAGCTCCAACAGCACAGTCAAGTCTAACAAGTAAGATATAACCATGTTCCAACATTCCACACAATACACCCAAATGGAATTGGAATACATCAATATATTGACGATCAATGTCAGACCGTCCGTAGACTAACATACCTTACAATACAATACTTTATATATCCACATGACATGAGCTATGCAAACGACCTCCACGTTAGGAATGTGCCCAGTGATATCTAACAAAAACACACACCTCCGTGGAACCCACATGGCAAGACAGGAAGGAAGACGTGCAGAAGTGCTCATGAAGAGGACACGAAGAACACCGGAATCATCTCCAATCAAGTGAACAATGTCAAAGGAATAGGTCAAGACATATTATAGATAGGGAGGCATTTCACCGCCACCCGCTGGACCACAAGTCATTTTGCCAACACTGGCTCATCATTCAAGCCACATAGGGAGGGATCTTAACACCACCTGCTGGATCAGAAGTGCCACTCACAATGGCCACACAGAGCATTTCTCCCTCAACCTGATGCAATTGTCACAACAAGTATGTGGTCAAAATCAAACAATATTTACAACAGATCATCAAATAGGCAAACACATGCTCATGGAGAGTATCTCAAATTATACAGTTACTTTGTCACAAAACCTAATCTGTCATTCATCTACAAATACATGCTCTTCTAAAGCCACAATGTAATGTTCACATGGTAGATTTCATTTCTTACAATCTATGTCACTATTACTTCATTTCACTGCTCTTAAATCATATTCATTTAACCCTTTTGTTCACCTGCTGATTTTCTGCTGGTTTGTCTCTTGCAGATTTGGACATCATGTGAATGTATGTTTCTCAAGTATCAAAAGAGGGTAAGTTACATTCACCTACTTTATGAACAACGGAATGCTACTTTTCTCTCTAGCCTAATGCACTCTTTATCTGTAAGCTCCCCTACTGGTGTAGCCTATACAACTGTATCTCGACGATCACATTTTACACCAATGCACCCCGAGAATCGGTTGGTGAGGGGTGTACTGAACTGTGCCTATAGCATGTCAAGAATCCCTCCAACGGGAAATAGGCTTTGGCAAATGGCCAGGGGCGCTGTCCTTTTCAGCACCACGGAGCTCCGCTATTACCTGTCTCATGAGTGAAGATGCAACAGCAGACAATTCCTGCTCTTTGGTCCTGCAATGACACACTTTAGCCGTGTCATTGCTGCATTTAGGGCCTTTACTTTGTCTTATCATTTGGTCAAGGGGTTTCGATTCATCAGCAAATATTCTGGTAAAAATCAACTAAATCCCACATCAGAAGTCGACTTCAAATCACGCCAAAGACACACGACTCTACTCAACGGGAGTCAGTACTATCAAATATTATGCACTGTGAAGATGTCATGTGCTGAGCCATTTAGTTCCTTATGAAGCCTATTTACGAAGCCAATGCAGCAATCACCACGTACCTGCCTGCATTGGTGATTGCTATTCTGTAATTGGTCAACTACTAATAGGGCTATCATCACGGCTGCTCGTGTCCTGTTTCGTAACAGCTCTTTTGCAAGCCCTTGATGATTACATCTATTGATTCCTGCTGTCCTGATACCTTTTCTATGAAGGGATCTCGGATCTAGTCGAAAGGACTAACAATGGGTATGTCATTGGAATATTCAATCGCACACTGAATTCATCCCACTAAATTGATTCCTTTCATTTCTCCATTTATTCCACCATATCGAAACAACTTACCTATGCACTCACACAAACTAATTTGGTGGCCTACCACATCCTGTCCCTTCAACCAAAACCTTGGTACCACTTTTTTTCGACCACCTTTCACTTGCGCTGGACAGAGATATATCAATTTACTTTCAATAGCTTAGTCAGTCGCATGAATTATGGGGTGCACGCAGCTAACGTTGTAATGATCGGATCAAAACAGGGATTTTTTGGCACATCGAGGAATGTCACATGGCCCAGAAATTATTGAATGGACATTTTCACAAAGGAAAAGACATACTCTAGCATGTTACATTCCAAGAGCAATTGGATTCGAAAAAACACAACGTGCCCCACTTGGGGACCCGAGGACCGAGTTTGGGAAACGCTGGCCTCAAGATCAAATACCAATAGGGAGCCACTATGACGTGCCAGTACCCGCGTTTAACCACTAGATGGCCTCCGTGCTCCACGGGAAAATTTTCCCCTCTCAGCAGCGGCACTGCAACATGGGACTTTCAAAGTCAGTTGTTCTTAGCTACATAGTGACAATTTTGCCCACTTTTTGCCTATATCATTACTATCACTCATTACTGCTACTCTATTTTTCCCCTCTTCTACTCTAGGCATACATCTAATTACATATAAGAAAGAGAGCGTTATTGAAACGAATCAACTCTGATTTACAATCACGGCCGGTGGTGATACAGCCTGGAATCGAACCACGGTCTGTAGGGACTCGAGAGCAGGGAACGCGACGTGTTCGTCTACAACATACACGGTGGGAAAGGGGCGTGTACTAATGGAACAATTGTGCCTTTTTGACTGAAATATGGAGGTGGCTCTTAAAAGAGCCTTTGGGGGATTTTGGAGATCAGGTCATCGTTTATGCGCGCTCTCCGCGAATACGACGGGCCAGCTGGATGTCCTTGGGCATGATGGTCACCCTCTTGGCGTGGATGGCGCACAGGTTGGTGTCCTCGAACAGGCCGACCAGGTAAGCCTCGCTTGCCTCCTGCAGGGCCATCACTGCGGAACTCTGGAAGCGCAGGTCGGTCTTAAAGTCCTGGGCAATTTCTCGCACCAGGCGCTGGAAAGGCAGTTTGCGGATCAGCAGCTCAGTGGACTTCTGGTAACGACGGATCTCTCTAAGAGCCACGGTGCCGGGCCTGTAACGGTGAGGCTTCTTCACGCCGCCGGTGGCCGGGGCGCTCTTGCGCGCAGCCTTGGTGGCGAGCTGCTTCCTGGGTGCTTTGCCACCGGTGGATTTGCGAGCGGTTTGCTTGGTTCTGGCCATGGCGCTAGCTAGCTTCCTTCTTTCACAGTCGGAGTATAGCCTCCAAATGCCTATGTGAAGTTTATAAAGCCGGCAGCGGCGTCTGCTGATTGGTCACCATCTCCGCACCGTCCCGATTGGCCCGTTGCGGAGGCCTCCTCCGCCGCCCATTGGACGGGAGGCTCGGCCTCTCCGTGCCGCCCCAAAATGCAACCCCCTCCCTCGCCGAGGCGCGCTTGGGTCTTTTGTTAGGGCAGCGAGCAACGTTACACTTTACGCGCAATATTTTGCCCTCTCATTCTAGCCTAGTAGTTGTTATTCTTCATTTAGGTCTCATGATACGGTGCCGTGTATATGTGTGTGTATCTAACAAACACGCCCAATAGTTGGCCAGGCACAGAAAGGACACTTTGCGCTTTTGCTGAGCTAGGTGGTTGGCTCTTAAAAGAGCCTTTGGGGGTTGAGTAGTCAAGTTGCAGCCGCACCAGCGATTTTACTTGGCTTTGACGGCTTTCTCAGTCTTCTTGGGGAGCAGCACTGCCTGGATGTTGGGCAGAACACCACCCTGAGCGATGGTCACGCCGCCAAGCAGTTTGTTCAGCTCCTCGTCGTTACGGACTGCCAGCTGCAGGTGACGGGGGATGATACGAGTCTTCTTGTTGTCACGGGCAGCGTTTCCGGCCAACTCCAGGATCTCAGCGGTCAGGTACTCGAGCACTGCGGCCAGGTAGACTGGTGCGCCAGCGCCCACACGCTCGGCGTAGTTGCCTTTGCGCAGCAGCCTGTGCACACGGCCCACGGGGAACTGGAGCCCGGCACGGGATGAACGTGTCTTTGCCTTCGCCCTGGCCTTGCCTCCGGTTTTGCCTCTTCCGCTCATATTGGTAGCTTCAGTATGTCACAGAATGTCTGAATGAGCCGCTGGCCACCTCGAGAGCCTTACTTATACCTCGCCACAAGAGGCATCGATTGGCCACCGGACCGGTGTGGCCTTATCCAATTGGAGTGAGAGAGGGACAGACAGTCAGCCCTAAGCCCGCCCCCACCCCAGGCAGGCAGGCAGGCAGGCAGGCAGCAGAGTGACAAGGGCTAGGCTACTCTGTTTCCCTCCGACTTTTGTTACTTTTTCGCGTTGGCGGGAGCGCCAAAGTGAGAACTCAAATCAATGAAACATGTATCAATCAATTCGAGAGTGGCTCATAATACAAATGGCTGCTGTCCAACCCACTATAGTATGTATTCTTATTATTATCATCAGGATCAATGTGACATGCGAATTCTAACACTACACAACAATGTTGACTGGTTAGGGTGCTGCACTCTTGAGTGACAAATGTTAAGCCATTTAGCCACTCGAAAATGTGATGCCTAAAACTCATTCATTTCATTTCTTAGCTAGGTAGGTAGGACGTACATGGAATGACATGCGCTTTTATGGAAAGAGGTGGGTGGCTCTTAAAAGAGCCTTTTGTGGTAACAACATGTGTCGAGTAGAAAGAACACTGTTTGTAATAGCTTTACTTCTTCTTGGGGGCTGCCTTCTTGGCCTTGGCTGCCTTGGGCTTGGCGGCTTTGGGCTTCGCTGCCTTGGTAGCCTTCTTGGGGCTCTTGGCCGCTTTCTTCGCCGCTGCGGCGGGCTTCTTCACCTTCTTTGGGCTCTTGGCGGCCTTTTTGGGTGTAGCGGGCTTCTTGGCCTTCTTGGGGGACTTCTTTGCGGCCACGGCCTTCTTGGCTGCTACCTTCTTGGGCTTCTTGGCGGCGGCGGGCTTCTTGGCGGCCACCTTCTTAGCTTTGGGGGCTGCGGCTTTCTTGGCGGGCTTCTTTGCCTCGACGGCCTTCTTGTTGAGCTTGAAGGAGCCGGAGGCACCGGTGCCCTTGGTCTGGACCAGGGTGCCCTTGGTGACGAGGCTCTTGACGGCGATCTTGACACGGGAGTTGTTCTTCTCCACGTCGTAGCCGCCTGCCGCCAGAGACTTCTTGAGCGCGGCCAGGGACACGCCGCTCCTCTCCTTGGAGGCGGACACCGCCTTGACGATGAGCTCGCCTACGCTGGGTCCCGCTTTCTTGGGCTTGGCTGCTGCCTTCTTCTTGGGTGCCTTGGCCGGCGCGGCGGCGGCGGGTGCTGGTGCGACTTCTGCCATGTCTGTCGTTCGGTCCGGTAAACACACACACACACTTACAACACTACGGTAGTCTGGGAGTGAGGAGGAGTACTTTGCTGTAGACGCTGCTCTGCGCTATTGAAGCTCCACACGGTGCAGGGGGCTGGCCTTAAACGCGACATGAGAACCATGTAGACTCAAGCCACCCAGCTCGGCTTCTCCGGGCTGGCCAAATGCTCTTTCACTTGTGTTTTCTGGTCGCCAATATCGGGCCAAAAGTCACCGACGGAGCCGTGTTTTTGGCCCAAAAGCGAACGGCCCAGCGAGCAGACTTGTGTCCGTTCAGAATAAAGTCATGTGGGCTGCAGAAGCCCCGTGCATTTTGCTGCGACTCGCTCAAAACCTCACCGTTCGACTGTCGGGTGGAGCGGTGCGCACTGCTTTTCCTGTGCTATTTGTCACCTAAATGGGCTAAAAGTGCATCCGATTGCGAGCACCATTGATTGTGGAGTGAGCCGAGATGTCTGGCAAGGGAATCAAATGGTTCGGCGTCCCCTGATGTGGTCCTTGGTGTTTTAAAGGAGAGCTCTTTTGGGGACCTTAAAACACATGCACTTGTGAGGCCTGGCTGAGACTAGTTTCACGTTGTATTCGTCATGTGTCCAGGAGGCACAGGAAATAATACACTGTCAACGACGACATGCTTGTGTGTGATGTTTTATTATTCCTTGAGTTGGATTTGTAGCCTGCTCTTTGTGCACAGTGTGTTTTTTCTTCTGCTCGGTCTCTCTCTCTCTCTCTCTCTTTCAAAAGCGTGTCATCCAGATGAGGTGAGGGCCAAAGTAGTTGGGCTTGTGCCCTTCTCGCAGTCCTTCCTCGCTTGACTCCGCAGCGTGACTCGTGCCGGTCTTTGTGTCTGTCTGTGGGTCTTGGTGTCTGGCTGTGCGGCCGGCGCTATGGAGGCTGGCGCCCCATGTGCTTGTTGGCCCTGATATAGGCCGAGAGAGAGAGAGAGAGAGACAGAGAGGCTCTTCTTCTCCTCCTCCCTCTTGTACAGGTGGAACGGCTCGTTTCAATCGGTGACGTCACTTGCTCTGACACCGTTCTTCATGTGTCCAGTCAGTGGAATCCCACTCACTGTGTTCTACTGGCATGCACACATTCCTACCCTGTTCATGTCAGCGTCATTAATCACCCCCCCCGCAATTGGACACAACCCTCTTTGACATGTCCTCCACACACACACACACACGTGGATTTGCTTCTTTCACTGACAGGGTGGGTGGCTCTTAAAAGAGCCTTTGGGTTACTACAGCACTCCAAATGCGCTGTTTACTTGGAGCTGGTGTACTTGGTCACGGCCTTGGTGCCCTCGGACACTGCGTGCTTGGCCAGCTCCCCGGGGAGCAGCAGCCGCACTGCGGTCTGGATCTCCCTGGAGGTGATGGTGGAACGCTTGTTGTAGTGGGCCAGGCGAGACGACTCTCCGGCGATACGCTCGAAGATGTCGTTCACGAACGAGTTCATGATTCCCATGGCCTTGGAGGAGATGCCGGTATCGGGGTGGACCTGCTTCAGGACTTTGTACACGTAAATGGCGTAGCTCTCCTTCCTAGACTTTCGGCGCTTCTTGCCGCCTTTCCCTGCGGTCTTGGTGACGGCTTTCTTGGAGCCCTTCTTGGGCGCGGACTTTGCTGGCTCGGGCATGATGCTGATGTCTCGTTGCTTCTCACAAACGAATGAGGGGGTGGAGAGCCCTTTCCCTCTTATGAAGACGACGCTAAGCTAATTCGCCGGCCGTGGACACACCCCTGCTTTCTCATAGGCGCCCCTGCCATTTGCCCAGTGGAGCTGAGCGCGCATAAGAGCCTTCCACTCAGAGGCTTGCTTCCCTAACAAAGACCTGTCCCCCTTATCCCATAGCCTATGCTCTGTCACTGGTGGGGAATGGTGTGTTTCAAAAAAAGTCCTACAATGGCCAGACGTGAGACTTGGTGGGGATTTCCCAGCCCTGGTGCCTTTATTTCGGGTGTCTCGTAATCCGACTGTACGCAAAAGCCTGCACTGAACATTAGTGTCCTGTCCGCTCAGAGTGGCTCGTGGTTTAATACGACTGTACGCAAAGCCTGCACTGAACATAGCGTCCTATCATTTAACACTCCCTCCCCGTCCACGCAGAGTGGCTCGTGGTTTAATACGACGACTGTACGCCAAGCCTGCACTGAACATAGCGTCCTATCATTCAACACTCCCTCCCCGTCCACTCAAGAGTGGCTCATGGTTCCCTACGACAATGGATTTGGCCCTTTTGAAGCGGATGTGGGTGGCTCTTAAAAGAGCCTTTGGGTTCAAGTCGGGATGTTGACGTTCCGAGAAGGGTGCGTTTAACCGCCGAAACCGTACAGGGTGCGTCCCTGGCGTTTCAGAGCGTAGACCACGTCCATGGCCGTAACGGTCTTTCTCTTGGCGTGCTCGGTGTAGGTGACGGCGTCACGGATCACGTTCTCGAGGAACACCTTCAGGACACCGCGGGTCTCCTCGTAGATCAGGCCGGAGATACGCTTCACGCCGCCACGGCGAGCCAGACGGCGAATGGCGGGCTTGGTGATTCCCTGGATGTTATCGCGGAGAACCTTACGGTGACGCTTGGCGCCTCCTTTTCCGAGTCCCTTGCCGCCTTTACCTCTTCCAGACATCGTGTGTTCGCTAGCTGAGTTCAAGTGAATTAATGACGTAATTTTCTGTGCTTGGTGCTCTTATTATCTGCGTTTGGTGGACCTGATTGAAGCCAGTGGCACAGAAAGCGCGCGCTTTTGCCTGGCCTCTGCTGCAAAGGGGAGGGCGTTCGTTCTAGGGAACTATGGAGGAAGAAGAAATGAAAGCTACTTACGTGCGTGGGAAACACACTCAAATACTGGGCTATGTTGAACACGAGGCCCGACTGTGACAACTGGGGGATCCACTACTAACCTGTGTCCCACTCTTCACATTGATTGGTGTTGTTCTTGTTGTTGTTGCACCTGATTCAACTCTTTCAATCAGCTGTGCCTCTCCAGGGCTACAACAAAAATGGCTACTCTACTCCTGCCTGGAGTTGGGAAACACTGAACTAGTAGGATTCAACCCGCTGCGGTTGCCAGTCACACCTAATAGAGATAGGCGTTAAAACCTCAGATAGTGTCACAAGTACAAAGGAGAAACGAAGTGGAACGTACGGGAAACAAATACGCAAGGAATGCCACAAATCCTAAGGGGTCCGTAATGTCACCTCAGTAGTCATGTAGCTCTTGAAGGCCATTTAATAACATCATTCTTCTTTTTCTTCCCTAGACAGGATCCAGGTGGCCATGGGAAGGGTGGCGATACCTCTGCAAGCTGAAACGCAGTAAAACATTCCTCAGACACCCACCCACCCACCCAACACACACACACACACACACACACAATAAAGGGATCGTTTCCCTATGCGTACAGAGGTGATAGGGATCTGCAAATATTGTATGGTACTTTTTTCTAAAACCAATAACACAGCCTTATATTATGCAAATAGTGGTATGAGGTGGATCCTTTATAGGCCAGATAGCCTCAGATGTTGCATCGAATGATCTCAACAGGTCATTTCAAAGGGGCCAAATGAGGCCCAAGGGCACATACTGGCGATTGATCAATCGGTGCAGTTGATTCACATCTCAGGTGAACTATGGAGGAAGAAGAAATGAAAGCTACTTACGTGCGTGGGAAACACACTCAAATACTGAGCTATGTTGAACACAAGGCCCAACTGTGACAACTGGGGGATCCACTACTAACCTGTGTCCCACTCTTCACATTCATCTTACAACTTATTGTTGCCATAATTGTCTCTTACCTGTACTTAGTGGCTGCCGGCCCTCGGTCATAGCAAGTTAGAAGAAATAGGTTAAGGTTACGAAAAGGCTTAGGCTTACCCCAAATGTCACGTCCGTTCGTAGCTGTACTCCGTGTAGGCACAACAAGTCATCACACAGAGAGCACACTTGAAGCGCAACTGCACTGCCTGGAAGGGTGCAACCGACTGAATTGGAATCCCTCAAACAGCACGCTAACTACATTCCGCTTTATGATGTCACAGTCGGCCCCTCGGAACACTGGTCCTCAACAATGTCAAACACCTTGGATACCCAAGCCAAACATTCTCTAATCACTCGCATTCACAAATCAACCAGGGAGAAGAAGGCTGCCAGGAATTGAATGCTGAAAAGCTAACCTTCTTCACAGAGCAACATCATAGGACTTGGAGTTTGTGTTCAACAGCAGGTTAGACTCTGTCACTTGTTCCCTTCAACTGTTTGTGTTCCTCTACAGGCTACAGGGCAGATACTTCACATGCAGAGTACAACAACAAATAACAGAGGGCCTGTTACCACACCCTATAGCCTAGGATTTGAACTTGGACCACAATGACATTGGAGGTAATGAGCCTGCAGCATAAATGACAGCTCCCTAACGGGGACATAAAGTGGAAATGGAAGTGCGACACTTAGAGGAAAAGTCCTAATCAAATAGGCACATTTTTTATTCATTTTTAATTTCACCTTTATTTAACCAGGTAGGCAAGTTGAGAACAAGTTCTCATTTACAATTGCGACCTGGCAAAGATAAAGCAAAGCAGTTCGACACATACGACGACACAGACTTACACATGGAGTAAAACAAACATACAGTCAATAATACAGTATAAACAAGTCTATATACGATGTGAGCAAATGAGGTGAGATAGGGGAGGTAAAGGCAAAAAAAAGGCCATGGTGGCAAAGTAAATACAATATAGCAAGTAAAACACTGGAATGGTACATTTGCAATGGAAGAAATGTGCAAAGTACAAATACAAATAATGGGGTGCAAGGGAGCAAAATAAATTAATTATTTAAATACAGTAGGGAAAGAGGTAGTTGTTTGGCCTAAATTATAGGTGGCCTATGTACAGGTGCAGTAATCTGTGAGCTGCTCTGACAGTTGCTGCTTAAAGCTAGTGAGGGAGATAAGTGTTTCCAGTTTCAGAGATTTTTGTAGTTCCTTCCAGTCATTGGCAGCAGACAACTGGAAGGAGAGACGGCCAAAGAAAGATTTGCTTTTGGGGGTGACTAGAGAGATATACATAACCCTGTTTAGCAGATGTCGGGAAATGCTTGTGTTACCAGCTCCAACAGCACAGTCAAGTCTAACAAGTAAGATATAACCATGTTCCAACATTCCACACAATACACCCAAATGGAATTGGAATACATCAATATATTGACGATCAATGTCAGACCGTCCGTAGACTAACATACCTTACAATACAATACTTTATATATCCACATGACATGAGCTATGCAAACGACCTCCACGTTAGGAATGTGCCCAGTGATATCTAACAAAAACACACACCTCCGTGGAACCCACATGGCAAGACAGGAAGGAAGACGTGCAGAAGTGCTCATGAAGAGGACACGAAGAACACCGGAATCATCTCCAATCAAGTGAACAATGTCAAAGGAATAGGTCAAGACATATTATAGATAGGGAGGCATTTCACCGCCACCCGCTGGACCACAAGTCATTTTGCCAACACTGGCTCATCATTCAAGCCACATAGGGAGGGATCTTAACACCACCTGCTGGATCAGAAGTGCCACTCACAATGGCCACACAGAGCATTTCTCCCTCAACCTGATGCAATTGTCACAACAAGTATGTGGTCAAAATCAAACAATATTTACAACAGATCATCAAATAGGCAAACACATGCTCATGGAGAGTATCTCAAATTATACAGTTACTTTGTCACAAAACCTAATCTGTCATTCATCTACAAATACATGCTCTTCTAAAGCCACAATGTAATGTTCACATGGTAGATTTCATTTCTTACAATCTATGTCACTATTACTTCATTTCACTGCTCTTAAATCATATTCATTTAACCCTTTTGTTCACCTGCTGATTTTCTGCTGGTTTGTCTCTTGCAGATTTGGACATCATGTGAATGTATGTTTCTCAAGTATCAAAAGAGGGTAAGTTACATTCACCTACTTTATGAACAACGGAATGCTACTTTTCTCTCTAGCCTAATGCACTCTTTATCTGTAAGCTCCCCTACTGGTGTAGCCTATACAACTGTATCTCGACGATCACATTTTACACCAATGCACCCCGAGAATCGGTTGGTGAGGGGTGTGAACTGTGCCTATAGCATGTCAAGAATCCCTCCAACGGGAAATAGGCTTTGGCAAATGGCCAGGGGCGCTGTCCTTTTCAGCACCACGGAGCTCCGCTATTACCTGTCTCATGAGTGAAGATGCAACAGCAGACAATTCCTGCTCTTTGGTCCTGCAATGACACACTTTAGCCGTGTCATTGCTGCATTTAGGGCCTTTACTTTGTCTTATCATTTGGTCAAGGGGTTTCGATTCATCAGCAAATATTCTGGTCAAAATCAACTAAATCCCACATCAGAAGTCGACTTCAAATCACGCCAAAGACACACGACTCTACTCAACGGGAGTCAGTACTATCAAATATTCTGCACTGTGAAGATGTCATGTGCTGAGCCATTTAGTTCCTTATGAAGCCTATTTACGAAGCCAATGCAGCAATCACCACGTACCTGCCTGCATTGGTGATTGCTATTCTGTAATTGGTCAACTACTAATAGGGCTATCATCACGGCTGCTCGTGTCCTGTTTCGTAACAGCTCTTTTGCAAGCCCTTGATGATTACATCTATCGATTCCTGCTGTCCTGATACCTTTTCTATGAAGGGATCTCGGATCTAGTCGAAAGGACTAACAATGGGTATGTCATTGGAATATTCAATCGCACACTGAATTCATCCCACTAAATTGATTCCTTTCATTTCTCCATTTATTCCACCATATCGAAACAACTTACCTATGCACTCACACAAACTAATTTGGTGGCCTACCACATTTCCTGTCCCTTCAACCAAAACCTTGGTACCACTTTTTTCGACCACCTTTCACTTGCGCTGGACAGAGATATATCAATTTACTTTCAATAGCTTAGTCAGTCGCATGAATTATGGGGTGCACGCAGCTAACGTTGTAATGATCGGATCAAAACAGGGATTTTTTGGCACATCGAGGAATGTCACATGGCCCAGAAATTATTGAATGGACATTTTCACAAAGGAAAAGACATACTCTAGCATGTTACATTCCAAGAGCAATTGGATTCGAAAAAACACAACGTGCCCCACTTGGGGACCCGAGGACCGAGTTTGGGAAACGCTGGCCTCAAGATCAAATACCAATAGGGAGCCACTATGACGTGCCAGTACCCGCGTTTAACCACTAGATGGCCTCCGTGCTCCACGGGAAAATTTTCCCCTCTCAGCAGCGGCACTGCAACATGGGACTTTCAAAGTCAGTTGTTCTTAGCTACATAGTGACAATTTTGCCCACTTTTTGCCCTATATCATTACTATCACTCATTACTGCTACTCTATTTTTCCCCTCTTCTACTCTAGGCATACATCTAATTACATATAAGAAAGAGAGCGTTATTGAAACGAATCAACTCTGATTTACAATCACGGCCGGTGGTGATACAGCCTGGAATCGAACCACGGTCTGTAGGGACTCGAGAGCAGGGAACGCGACGTGTTCGTCTACAACATACACGGTGGGAAAGGGGCGTGTACTAATGGAACAATTGTGCCTTTTTGACTGAAATATGGAGGTGGCTCTTAAAAGAGCCTTTGGGGGATTTTGGAGATCAGGTCATCGTTTATGCGCGCTCTCCGCGAATACGACGGGCCAGCTGGATGTCCTTGGGCATGATGGTCACCCTCTTGGCGTGGATGGCGCACAGGTTGGTGTCCTCGAACAGGCCGACCAGGTAAGCCTCGCTTGCCTCCTGCAGGGCCATCACTGCGGAACTCTGGAAGCGCAGGTCGGTCTTAAAGTCCTGGGCAATTTCTCGCACCAGGCGCTGGAAAGGCAGTTTGCGGATCAGCAGCTCAGTGGACTTCTGGTAACGACGGATCTCTCTAAGAGCCACGGTGCCGGGCCTGTAACGGTGAGGCTTCTTCACGCCGCCGGTGGCCGGGGCGCTCTTGCGCGCAGCCTTGGTGGCGAGCTGCTTCCTGGGTGCTTTGCCACCGGTGGATTTGCGAGCGGTTTGCTTGGTTCTGGCCATGGCGCTAGCTAGCTTCCTTCTTTCACAGTCGGAGTATAGCCTCCAAATGCCTATGTGAAGTTTATAAAGCCGGCAGCGGCGTCTGCTGATTGGTCACCATCTCCGCACCGTCCCGATTGGCCCGTTGCGGAGGCCTCCTCCGCCGCCCATTGGACGGGAGGCTCGGCCTCTCCGTGCCGCCCCAAAATGCAACCCCCTCCCTCGCCGAGGCGCGCTTGGGTCTTTTGTTAGGGCAGCGAGCAACGTTACACTTTACGCGCAATATTTTGCCCTCTCATTCTAGCCTAGTAGTTGTTATTCTTCATTTAGGTCTCATGATACGGTGCCGTGTATATGTGTGTGTATCTAACAAACACGCCCAATAGTTGGCCAGGCACAGAAAGGACACTTTGCGCTTTTGCTGAGCTAGGTGGTTGGCTCTTAAAAGAGCCTTTGGGGGTTGAGTAGTCAAGTTGCAGCCGCACCAGCGATTTTACTTGGCTTTGACGGCTTTCTCAGTCTTCTTGGGGAGCAGCACTGCCTGGATGTTGGGCAGAACACCACCCTGAGCGATGGTCACGCCGCCAAGCAGTTTGTTCAGCTCCTCGTCGTTACGGACTGCCAGCTGCAGGTGACGGGGGATGATACGAGTCTTCTTGTTGTCACGGGCAGCGTTTCCGGCCAACTCCAGGATCTCAGCGGTCAGGTACTCGAGCACTGCTGCCAGGTAGACTGGTGCGCCAGCGCCCACACGCTCGGCGTAGTTGCCTTTGCGCAGCAGCCTGTGCACACGGCCCACGGGGAACTGGAGCCCGGCACGGGATGAACGTGTCTTTGCCTTCGCCCTGGCCTTGCCTCCGGTTTTGCCTCTTCCGCTCATATTGGTAGCTTCAGTATGTCACAGAATGTCTGAATGAGCCGCTGGCCACCTCGAGAGCCTTACTTATACCTCGCCACAAGAGGCATCGATTGGCCACCGGACCGGTGTGGCCTTATCCAATTGGAGTGAGAGAGGGACAGACAGTCAGCCCTAAGCCCGCCCCCACCCGGCAGGCAGGCAGGCAGGCAGGCAGGCAGCAGAGTGACAAGGGCTAGGCTACTCTGTTTCCCTCCGACTTTTGTTACTTTTTCGCGTTGGCGGGAGCGCCAAAGTGAGAACTCAAATCAATGAAACATGTATCAATCAATTCGAGAGTGGCTCATAATACAAATGGCTGCTGTCCAACCCACTATAGTATGTATTCTTATTATTATCATCAGGATCAATGTGACATGCGAATTCTAACACTACACAACAATGTTGACTGGTTAGGGTGCTGCACTCTTGAGTGACAAATGTTAAGCCATTTAGCCACTCGAAAATGTGATGCCTAAAACTCATTCATTTCATTTCTTAGCTAGGTAGGTAGGACGTACATGGAATGACATGCGCTTTTATGGAAAGAGGTGGGTGGCTCTTAAAAGAGCCTTTTGTGGTAACAACATGTGTCGAGTAGAAAGAACACTGTTTGTAATAGCTTTACTTCTTCTTGGGGGCTGCCTTCTTGGCCTTGGCTGCCTTGGGCTTGGCGGCTTTGGGCTTCGCTGCCTTGGTAGCCTTCTTGGGGCTCTTGGCGCTTTCTTTTCGCCGCTGCGGCGGGCTTCTTCACCTTCTTTGGGCTCTTGGCGGCCTTTTTGGGTGTAGCGGGCTTCTTGGCCTTCTTGGGGGACTTCTTTGCGGCCACGGCCTTCTTGGCTGCTACCTTCTTGGGCTTCTTGGCGGCGGCGGGCTTCTTGGCGGCCACCTTCTTAGCTTTGGGGGCTGCGGCTTTCTTGGCGGGCTTCTTTGCCTCGACGGCCTTCTTGTTGAGCTTGAAGGAGCCGGAGGCACCGGTGCCCTTGGTCTGGACCAGGGTGCCCTTGGTGACGAGGCTCTTGACGGCGATCTTGACACGGGAGTTGTTCTTCTCCACGTCGTAGCCGCCTGCCGCCAGAGACTTCTTGAGCGCGGCCAGGACACGCCGCTCCTCTCCTTGGAGGCGGACACCGCCTTGACGATGAGATGAGCTCGCCTACGCTGGGTCCCGCTTTCTTGGGCTTGGCTGCTGCCTTCTTCTTGGGTGCCTTGGCCGGCGCGGCGGCGGCGGGTGCTGGTGCGACTTCTGCCATGTCTGTCGTTCGGTCCGGTAAACACACACACACACACTTACAACACTACGGTAGTCTGGGAGTGAGGAGGAGTACTTTGCTGTAGACGCTGCTCTGCGCTATTGAAGCTCCACACGGTGCAGGGGGCTGGCCTTAAACGCGACATGAGAACCATGTAGACTCAAGCCACCCAGCTCGGCTTCTCCGGGCTGGCCAAATGCTCTTTCACTTGTGTTTTCTGGTCGCCAATATCGGGCCAAAAGTCACCGACGGAGCCGTGTTTTTGGCCCAAAAGCGAACGGCCCAGCGAGCAGACTTGTGTCCGTTCAGAATAAAGTCATGTGGGCTGCAGAAGCCCCGTGCATTTTGCTGCGACTCGCTCAAAACCTCACCGTTCGACTGTCGGGTGGAGCGGTGCGCACTGCTTCCTGTGCTATTTGTCACCTAAATGGGCTAAAAGTGCATCCGATTGCGAGCACCATTGATTGTGGAGTGAGCCGAGATGTCTGGCAAGGGAATCAAATGGTTCGGCGTCCCCTGATGTGGTCCTTGGTGTTTTAAAGGAGAGCTCTTTTGGGGACCTTAAAACACATGCACTTGTGAGGCCTGGCTGAGACTAGTTTCACGTTGTATTCGTCATGTGTCCAGGAGGCACAGGAAATAATACACTGTCCAACGACATGCTTGTGTGTGATGTTTTATTATTCCTTGAGTTGGATTTGTAGCCTGCTCTTTGTGCACAGTGTGTTTTTTCTTCTGCTCGGTAGTCTCTCTCTCTCTCTCTCTCTTTCAAAAGCGTGTCATCCAGATGAGGTGAGGGCCAAAGTAGTTGGGCTTGTGCCCTTCTCGCAGTCCTTCCTCGCTTGACTCCGCAGCGTGACTCGTGCCGGTCTTTGTGTCTGTCTGTGGGTCTTGGTGTCTGGCTGTGCGGCCGGCGCTATGGAGGCTGGCGCCCCATGTGCTTGTTGGCCCTGATATAGGCCGAGAGAGAGAGAGAGAGAGACAGAGAGGCTCTTCTTCTCCTCCTCCCTCTTGTACAGGTGGAACGGCTCGTTTCAATCGGTGACGTCACTTGCTTTTACACCGTTCTCCATGTGTCCAGTCAGTGGAATCCCACTCACTGTGTTCTACTGGCATGCACACATTCCTACCCTGTTCATGTCAGCGTCATTAATTCCCCCTCCCCCCCCGCAATTGGACACAACCCTCTTTGACATGTCCTCCACACACACATGGATTTGCTTCTTTCACTGACAGGGTGGGTGGCTCTTAAAAGAGCCTTTGGGTTACTACAGCACTCCAAATGCGCTGTTTACTTGGAGCTGGTGTACTTGGTCACGGCCTTGGTGCCCTCGGACACTGCGTGCTTGGCCAGCTCCCCGGGGAGCAGCAGCCGCACTGCGGTCTGGATCTCCCTGGAGGTGATGGTGGAACGCTTGTTGTAGTGGGCCAGGCGAGACGACTCTCCGGCGATACGCTCGAAGATGTCGTTCACGAACGAGTTCATGATTCCCATGGCCTTGGAGGAGATGCCGGTATCGGGGTGGACCTGCTTCAGGACTTTGTACACGTAAATGGCGTAGCTCTCCTTCCTAGACTTTCGGCGCTTCTTGCCGCCTTTCCCTGCGGTCTTGGTGACGGCTTTCTTGGAGCCCTTCTTGGGCGCGGACTTTGCTGGCTCGGGCATGATGCTGATGTCTCGTTGCTTCTCACAAACGAATGAGGGGGTGGAGAGCCCTTTCCCTCTTATGAAGACGACGCTAAGCTAATTCGCCGGCCGTGGACACACCCCTGCTTTCTCATAGGCGCCCCTGCCATTTGCCCAGTGGAGCTGAGCGCGCATAAGAGCCTTCCACTCAGAGGCTTGCTTCCCTAACAAAGACCTGTCCCCCTTATCCCATAGCCTATGCTCTGTCACTGGTGGGGAATGTGTGTTTCAAAAAAAGTCCTACAATGGCCAGACATGAGACTTGGTGGGGATTTCCCAGCCCTGGTGCCTTTATTTCGGGTGTCTCGTAATCCGACTGTACGCAAAAGCCTGCACTGAACATTAGTGTCCTGTCCGCTCAGAGTGGCTCGTGGTTTAATACGACTGTACGCAAAGCCTGCACTGAACATAGCGTCCTATCATTTAACACTCCCTCCCCGTCCACGCAGAGTGGCTCGTGGTTTAATACGACTGTACGCCAAGCCTGCACTGAACATAGCGTCCTATCATTCAACACTCCCTCCCCGTCCACTCAAGAGTGGCTCATGGTTCCCTACGACAATGGCGGGAGTCAGTACTATCAAATATTATGCACTGTGAAGATGTCATGTGCTGAGCCATTTAGTTCCTTATGAAGCCTATTTACGAAGCCAATGCAGCAATCACCACGTACCTGCCTGCATTGGTGATTGCTATTCTGTAATTGGTCAACTACTAATAGGGCTATCATCACGGCTGCTCGTGTCCTGTTTCGTAACAGCTCTTTTGCAAGCCCTCGATGATTACATCTATTGATTCCTGCTGTCCTGATACCTTTTCTATGAAGGGATCTCGGATCTAGTCGAAAGGACTAACAATGGGTATGTCATTGGAATATTCAATCGCACACTGAATTCATCCCACTAAATTGATTCCTTTCATTTCTCCATTTATTCCACCATATCGAAACAACTTACCTATGCACTCACACAAACTAATTTGGTGGCCTACCACATTTCCTGTCCCTTCAACCAAAACCTTGGTACCACTTTTTTTCGACCACCTTTCACTTGCGCTGGACAGAGATATATCAATTTACTTTCAATAGCTTAGTCAGTCGCATGAATTATGGGGTGCACGCAGCTAACGTTGTAATGATCGGATCAAAACAGGGATTTTTTGGCACATCGAGGAATGTCACATGGCCCAGAAATTATTGAATGGACATTTTCACAAAGGAAAAGACATACTCTAGCATGTTACATTCCAAGAGCAATTGGATTCGAAAAAACACAACGTGCCCCACTTGGGGACCCGAGGACCGAGTTTGGGAAACGCTGGCCTCAAGATCAAATACCAATAGGGAGCCACTATGACGTGCCAGTACCCGCGTTTAACCACTAGATGGCCTCCGTGCTCCACGGGAAAATTTTCCCCTCTCAGCAGCGGCACTGCAACATGGGACTTTCAAAGTCAGTTGTTCTTAGCTACATAGTGACAATTTTGCCCACTTTTTGCCCTATATCATTACTATCACTCATTACTGCTACTCTATTTTCCCCTCTTCTACTCTAGGCATACATCTAATTACATATAAGAAAGAGAGCGTTATTGAAACGAATCAACTCTGATTTACAATCACGGCCGGTGGTGATACAGCCTGGAATCGAACCACGGTCTGTAGGGACTCGAGAGCAGGGAACGCGACGTGTTCGTCTACAACATACACGGTGGGAAAGGGGCGTGTACTAATGGAACAATTGTGCCTTTTTGACTGAAATATGGAGGTGGCTCTTAAAAGAGCCTTTGGGGGATTTTGGAGATCAGGTCATCGTTTATGCGCGCTCTCCGCGAATACGACGGGCCAGCTGGATGTCCTTGGGCATGATGGTCACCCTCTTGGCGTGGATGGCGCACAGGTTGGTGTCCTCGAACAGGCCGACCAGGTAAGCCTCGCTTGCCTCCTGCAGGGCCATCACTGCGGAACTCTGGAAGCGCAGGTCGGTCTTAAAGTCCTGGGCAATTTCTCGCACCAGGCGCTGGAAAGGCAGTTTGCGGATCAGCAGCTCAGTGGACTTCTGGTAACGACGGATCTCTCTAAGAGCCACGGTGCCGGGCCTGTAACGGTGAGGCTTCTTCACGCCGCCGGTGGCCGGGCGCTCTTGCGCGCAGCCTTGGTGGCGAGCTGCTTCCTGGGTGCTTTGCCACCGGTGGATTTGCGAGCGGTTTGCTTGGTTCTGGCCATGGCGCTAGCTAGCTTCCTTCTTTCACAGTCGGAGTATAGCCTCCAAATGCCTATGTGAAGTTTATAAAGCCGGCAGCGGCGTCTGCTGATTGGTCACCATCTCCGCACCGTCCCGATTGGCCCGTTGCGGAGGCCTCCTCCGCCGCCCATTGGACGGGAGGCTCGGCCTCTCCGTGCCGCCCCAAAATGCAACCCCCTCCCTCGCCGAGGCGCGCTTGGGTCTTTTGTTAGGGCAGCGAGCAACGTTACACTTTACGCGCAATATTTTGCCCTCTCATTCTAGCCTAGTAGTTGTTATTCTTCATTTAGGTCTCATGATACGGTGCCGTGTATATGTGTGTGTATCTAACAAACACGCCCAATAGTTGGCCAGGCACAGAAAGGACACTTTGCGCTTTTGCTGAGCTAGGTGGTTGGCTCTTAAAAGAGCCTTTGGGGGTTGAGTAGTCAAGTTGCAGCCGCACCAGCGATTTTACTTGGCTTTGACGGCTTTCTCAGTCTTCTTGGGGAGCAGCACTGCCTGGATGTTGGGCAGAACACCACCCTGAGCGATGGTCACGCCGCCAAGCAGTTTGTTCAGCTCCTCGTCGTTACGGACTGCCAGCTGCAGGTGACGGGGGATGATACGAGTCTTCTTGTTGTCACGGGCAGCGTTTCCGGCCAACTCCAGGATCTCAGCGGTCAGGTACTCGAGCACTGCTGCCAGGTAGACTGGTGCGCCAGCGCCCACACGCTCGGCGTAGTTGCCTTTGCGCAGCAGCCTGTGCACACGGCCCACGGGGAACTGGAGCCCGGCACGGGATGAACGTGTCTTTGCCTTCGCCCTGGCCTTGCCTCCGGTTTGCCTCTTCCGCTCATATTGGTAGCTTCAGTATGTCACAGAATGTCTGAATGAGCCGCTGGCCACCTCGAGAGCCTTACTTATACCTCGCCACAAGAGGCATCGATTGGCCACCGGACCGGTGTGGCCTTATCCAATTGGAGTGAGAGAGGGACAGACAGTCAGCCCTAAGCCCGCCCCCACAGGCAGGCGGCAGGCAGGCAGGCAGCAGAGTGACAAGGGCTAGGCTACTCTGTTTCCCTCCGACTTTTGTTACTTTTTCGCGTTGGCGGGAGCGCCAAAGTGAGAACTCAAATCAATGAAACATGTATCAATCAATTCGAGAGTGGCTCATAATACAAATGGCTGCTGTCCAACCCACTATAGTATGTATTCTTATTATTATCATCAGGATCAATGTGACATGCGAATTCTAACACTACACAACAATGTTGACTGGTTAGGGTGCTGCACTCTTGAGTGACAAATGTTAAGCCATTTAGCCACTCGAAAATGTGATGCCTAAAACTCATTCATTTCATTTCTTAGCTAGGTAGGTAGGACGTACATGGAATGACATGCGCTTTTATGGAAAGAGGTGGGTGGCTCTTAAAAGAGCCTTTTGTGGTAACAACATGTGTCGAGTAGAAAGAACACTGTTTGTAATAGCTTTACTTCTTCTTGGGGGCTGCCTTCTTGGCCTTGGCTGCCTTGGGCTTGGCGGCTTTGGGCTTCGCTGCCTTGGTAGCCTTCTTGGGGCTCTTGGCCGCTTTCTTCGCCGCTGCGGCGGGCTTCTTCACCTTCTTTGGGCTCTTGGCGGCCTTTTTGGGTGTAGCGGGCTTCTTGGCCTTCTTGGGGACTTCTTTGCGGCCACGGCCTTCTTGGCTGCTACCTTCTTGGGCTTCTTGGCGGCGGCGGGCTTCTTGGCGGCCACCTTCTTAGCTTTGGGGGCTGCGGCTTTCTTGGCGGGCTTCTTTGCCTCGACGGCCTTCTTGTTGAGCTTGAAGGAGCCGGAGGCACCGGTGCCCTTGGTCTGGACCAGGGTGCCCTTGGTGACGAGGCTCTTGACGGCGATCTTGACACGGGAGTTGTTCTTCTCCACGTCGTAGCCGCCTGCCGCCAGAGACTTCTTGAGCGCGGCCAGTGACACGCCGCTCCTCTCCTTGGAGGCGGACACCGCCTTGACGATGAGCTCGCCTACGCTGGGTCCCGCTTTCTTGGGCTTGGCTGCTGCCTTCTTCTTGGGTGCCTTGGCCGGCGCGGCGGCGGCGGGTGCTGGTGCGACTTCTGCCATGTCTGTCGTTCGGTCCGGTAAACACACACACACACACTTACAACACTACGGTAGTCTGGGAGTGAGGAGGAGTACTTTGCTGTAGACGCTGCTCTGCGCTATTGAAGCTCCACACGGTGCAGGGGGCTGGCCTTAAACGCGACATGAGAACCATGTAGACTCAAGCCACCCAGCTCGGCTTCTCCGGGCTGGCCAAATGCTCTTTCACTTGTGTTTTCTGGTCGCCAATATCGGGCCAAAAGTCACCGACGGAGCCGTGTTTTTGGCCCAAAAGCGAACGGCCCAGCGAGCAGACTTGTGTCCGTTCAGAATAAAGTCATGTGGGCTGCAGAAGCCCCGTGCATTTTGCTGCGACTCGCTCAAAACCTCACCGTTCGACTGTCGGGTGGAGCGGTGCGCACTGCTTTTCCTGTGCTATTTGTCACCTAAATGGGCTAAAAGTGCATCCGATTGCGAGCACCATTGATTGTGGAGTGAGCCGAGATGTCTGGCAAGGGAATCAAATGGTTCGGCGTCCCCTGATGTGGTCCTTGGTGTTTTAAAGGAGAGCTCTTTTGGGGACCTTAAAACACATGCACTTGTGAGGCCTGGCTGAGACTAGTTTCACGTTGTATTCGTCATGTGTCCAGGAGGCACAGGAAATAATACACTGTCCAACGACATGCTTGTGTGTGATGTTTTATTATTCCTTGAGTTGGATTTGTAGCCTGCTCTTTGTGCACAGTGTGTTTTTTCTTCTGCTCGGTAGTCTCTCTCTCTCTCTCTCTTTCAAAAGCGTGTCATCCAGATGAGGTGAGGGCCAAAGTAGTTGGGCTTGTGCCCTTCTCGCAGTCCTTCCTCGCTTGACTCCGCAGCGTGACTCGTGCCGGTCTTTGTGTCTGTCTGTGGGTCTTGGTGTCTGGCTGTGCGGCCGGCGCTATGGAGGCTGGCGCCCCATGTGCTTGTTGGCCCTGATATAGGCCGAGAGAGAGAGAGACAGAGAGGCTCTTCTTCTCCTCCTCCCTCTTGTACAGGTGGAACGGCTCGTTTCAATCGGTGACGTCACTTGCTCTGACACCGTTCTTCATGTGTCCAGTCAGTGGAATCCCACTCACTGTGTTCTACTGGCATGCACACATTCCTACCCTGTTCATGTCAGCGTCATTAATTCCCCCCCCCCCCCGCAATTGGACACAACCCTCTTTGACATGTCCTCCACACACACATGGATTTGCTTCTTTCACTGACAGGGTGGGTGGCTCTTAAAAGAGCCTTTGGGTTACTACAGCACTCCAAATGCGCTGTTTACTTGGAGCTGGTGTACTTGGTCACGGCCTTGGTGCCCTCGGACACTGCGTGCTTGGCCAGCTCCCCGGGGAGCAGCAGCCGCACTGCGGTCTGGATCTCCCTGGAGGTGATGGTGGAACGCTTGTTGTAGTGGGCCAGGCGAGACGACTCTCCGGCGATACGCTCGAAGATGTCGTTCACGAACGAGTTCATGATTCCCATGGCCTTGGAGGAGATGCCGGTATCGGGGTGGACCTGCTTCAGGACTTTGTACACGTAAATGGCGTAGCTCTCCTTCCTAGACTTTCGGCGCTTCTTGCCGCCTTTCCCTGCGGTCTTGGTGACGGCTTTCTTGGAGCCCTTCTTGGGCGCGGACTTTGCTGGCTCGGGCATGATGCTGATGTCTCGTTGCTTCTCACAAACGAATGAGGGGGTGGAGAGCCCTTTCCCTCTATGATGAAGACGACGCTAAGCTAATTCGCCGGCCGTGGACACACCCCTGCTTTCTCATAGGCGCCCCTGCCATTTGCCCAGTGGAGCTGAGCGCGCATAAGAGCCTTCCACTCAGAGGCTTGCTTCCCTAACAAAGACCTGTCCCCCTTATCCCATAGCCTATGCTCTGTCACTGGTGGGGAATGGTGTGTTTCAAAAAAAGTCCTACAATGGCCAGACGTGAGACTTGGTGGGGATTTCCCAGCCCTGGTGCCTTTATTTCGGGTGTCTCGTAATCCGACTGTACGCAAAAGCCTGCACTGAACATTAGTGTCCTGTCCGCTCAGAGTGGCTCGTGGTTTAATACGACTGTACGCAAAGCCTGCACTGAACATAGCGTCCTATCATTTAACACTCCCTCCCCGTCCACGCAGAGTGGCTCGTGGTTTAATACGACTGTACGCCAAGCCTGCACTGAACATAGCGTCCTATCATTCAACACTCCCTCCCCGTCCACTCAAGAGTGGCTCATGGTTCCCTACGACAATGGATTTGGCCCTTTTGAAGCGGATGTGGGTGGCTCTTAAAAGAGCCTTTGGGTTCAAGTCGGGATGTTGACGTTCCGAGAAGGGTGCGTTTAACCGCCGAAACCGTACAGGGTGCGTCCCTGGCGTTTCAGAGCGTAGACCACGTCCATGGCCGTAACGGTCTTTCTCTTGGCGTGCTCGGTGTAGGTGACGGCGTCACGGATCACGTTCTCGAGGAACACCTTCAGGACACCGCGGGTCTCCTCGTAGATCAGGCCGGAGATACGCTTCACGCCGCCACGGCGAGCCAGACGGCGAATGGCGGGCTTGGTGATTCCCTGGATGTTATCGCGGAGAACCTTACGGTGACGCTTGGCGCCTCCTTTTCCGAGTCCCTTGCCGCCTTTACCTCTTCCAGACATCGTGTGTTCGCTAGCTGAGTTCAAGTGAATTAATGACGTAATTTTCTGTGCTTGGTGCTCTTATTATCTGCGTTTGGTGGACCTGATTGAAGCCAGTGGCACAGAAAGCGCGCGCTTTTGCCTGGCCTCTGCTGCAAAGGGGAGGGCGTTCGTTCTAGGGAACTATGGAGGAAGAAGAAATGAAAGCTACTTACGTGCGTGGGAAACACACTCAAATACTGGGCTATGTTGAACACGAGGCCCGACTGTGACAACTGGGGGATCCACTACTAACCTGTGTCCCACTCTTCACATTGATTGGTGTTGTTCTTGTTGTTGTTGCACCTGATTCAACTCTTTCAATCAGCTGTGCCTCTCCAGGGCTACAACAAAAATGGCTACTCTACTCCTGCCTGGAGTTGGGAAACACTGAACTAGTAGGATTCAACCCGCTGCGGTTGCCAGTCACACCTAATAGAGATAGGCGTTAAAACCTCAGATAGTGTCACAAGTACAAAGGAGAAACGAAGTGGAACGTACGGGAAACAAATACGCAAGGAATGCCACAAATCCTAAGGGGTCCGTAATGTCACCTCAGTAGTCATGTAGCTCTTGAAGGCCATTTAATAACATCATTCTTCTTTTTCTTCCCTAGACAGGATCCAGGTGGCCATGGGAAGGGTGGCGATACCTCTGCAAGCTGAAACGCAGTAAAACATTCCTCAGACACCCACCCACCCACCCAACACACACACACACACACACACACAATAAAGGGATCGTTTCCCTATGCGTACAGAGGTGATAGGGATCTGCAAATATTGTATGGTACTTTTTCTAAAACCAATAACACAGCCTTATATTATGCAAATAGTGGTATGAGGTGGATCCTTTATAGGCCAGATAGCCTCAGATGTTGCATCGAATGATCTCAACAGGTCATTTCAAAGGGGCCAAATGAGGCCCAAGGGCACATACTGGCGATTGATCAATCGGTGCAGTTGATTCACATCTCAGGTGAACTATGGAGGAAGAAGAAATGAAAGCTACTTACGTGCGTGGGAAACACACTCAAATACTGAGCTATGTTGAACACAAGGCCCAACTGTGACAACTGGGGGATCCACTACTAACCTGTGTCCCACTCTTCACATTCATCTTACAACTTATTGTTGCCATAATTGTCTCTTACCTGTACTTAGTGGCTGCCGGCCCTCGGTCATAGCAAGTTAGAAGAAATAGGTTAAGGTTACGAAAAGGCTTAGGCTTACCCCAAATGTCACGTCCGTTCGTAGCTGTACTCCGTGTAGGCACAACAAGTCATCACACAGAGAGCACACTTGAAGCGCAACTGCACTGCCTGGAAGGGTGCAACCGACTGAATTGGAATCCCTCAAACAGCACGCTAACTACATTCCGCTTTATGATGTCACAGTCGGCCCCTCGGAACACTGGTCCTCAACAATGTCAAACACCTTGGATACCCAAGCCAAACATTCTCTAATCACTCGCATTCACAAATCAACCAGGGAGAAGAAGGCTGCCAGGAATTGAATGCTGAAAAGCTAACCTTCTTCACAGAGCAACATCATAGGACTTGGAGTTTGTGTTCAACAGCAGGTTAGACTCTGTCACTTGTTCCCTTCAACTGTTTGTGTTCCTCTACAGGCTACAGGGCAGATACTTCACATGCAGAGTACAACAACAAATAACAGAGGGCCTGTTACCACACCCTATAGCCTAGGATTTGAACTTGGACCACAATGACATTGGAGGTAATGAGCCTGCAGCATAAATGACAGCTCCCTAACGGGGACATAAAGTGGAAATGGAAGTGCGACACTTAGAGGAAAAGTCCTAATCAAATAGGCACATTTTTTATTCATTTTTAATTTCACCTTTATTTAACCAGGTAGGCAAGTTGAGAACAAGTTCTCATTTACAATTGCGACCTGGCAAAGATAAAGCAAAGCAGTTCGACACATACGACGACACAGACTTACACATGGAGTAAAACAAACATACAGTCAATAATACAGTATAAACAAGTCTATATACGATGTGAGCAAATGAGGTGAGATAGGGGAGGTAAAGGCAAAAAAAAGGCCATGGTGGCAAAGTAAATACAATATAGCAAGTAAAACACTGGAATGGTACATTTGCAATGGAAGAAATGTGCAAAGTACAAATACAAATAATGGGGTGCAAGGGAGCAAAATAAATTAATTATTTAAATACAGTAGGGAAAGAGGTAGTTGTTTGGCCTAAATTATAGGTGGCCTATGTACAGGTGCAGTAATCTGTGAGCTGCTCTGACAGTTGCTGCTTAAAGCTAGTGAGGGAGATAAGTGTTTCCAGTTTCAGAGATTTTTGTAGTTCCTTCCAGTCATTGGCAGCAGACAACTGGAAGGAGAGACGGCCAAAGAAAGATTTGCTTTTGGGGGTGACTAGAGAGATATACATAACCCTGTTCAGCAGATGTCGGGAAATGCTTGTGTTACCAGCTCCAACAGCACAGTCAAGTCTAACAAGTAAGATATAACCATGTTCCAACATTCCACACAATACACCCAAATGGAATTGGAATACATCAATATATGGACGAGCAATGTCAGACCGTCCGTAGACTAACATACCTTACAATACAATACTTTATATATCCACATGACATGAGCTATGCAAACGACCTCCACGTTAGGAATGTGCCCAGTGATATCTAACAAAAACACACACCTCCGTGGAACCCACATGGCAAGACAGGAAGGAAGACGTGCAGAAGTGCTCATGAAGAGGACACGAAGAACACCGGAATCATCTCCAATCAAGTGAACAATGTCAAAGGAATAGGTCAAGACATATAGATAGGGAGGCATTTCACCGCCACCCGCTGGACCACAAGTCATTTTGCCAACACTGGCTCATCATTCAAGCCACATAGGGAGGGATCTTAACACCACCTGCTGGATCAGAAGTGCCACTCACAATGGCCACACAGAGCATTTCTCCCTCAACCTGATGCAATTGTCACAACAAGTATGTGGTCAAAATCAAACAATATTTACAACAGATCATCAAATAGGCAAACACATGCTCATGGAGAGTATCTCAAATTATACAGTTACTTTGTCACAAAACCTAATCTGTCATTCATCTACAAATACATGCTCTTCTAAAGCCACAATGTAATGTTCACATGGTAGATTTCATTTCTTACAATCTATGTCACTATTACTTCATTTCACTGCTCTTAAATCATATTCATTTAACCCTTTTGTTCACCTGCTGATTTTCTGCTGGTTTGTCTCTTGCAGATTTGGACATCATGTGAATGTATGTTTCTCAAGTATCAAAAGAGGGTAAGTTACATTCACCTACTTTATGAACAACGGAATGCTACTTTTCTCTCTAGCCTAATGCACTCTTTATCTGTAAGCTCCCCTACTGGTGTAGCCTATACAACTGTATCTCGACGATCACATTTTACACCAATGCACCCCGAGAATCGGTTGGTGAGGGGTGTACTGAACTGTGCCTATAGCATGTCAAGAATCCCTCCAACGGGAAATAGGCTTGGGCAAATGGCCAGGGGCGCTGTCCTTTTCAGCACCACGGAGCTCCGCTATTACCTGTCTCATGAGTGAAGATGCAACAGCAGACAATTCCTGCTCTTTGGTCCTGCAATGACACACTTTAGCCGTGTCATTGCTGCATTTAGGGCCTTTACTTTGTCTTATCATTTGGTCAAGGGGTTTCGATTCATCAGCAAATATTCTGGTAAAAATCAACTAAATCCCACATCAGAAGTCGACTTCAAATCACGCCAAAGACACACGACTCTACTCAACGGGAGTCAGTACTATCAAATATTATGCACTGTGAAGATGTCATGTGCTGAGCCATTTAGTTCCTTATGAAGCCTATTTACGAAGCCAATGCAGCAATCACCACGTACCTGCCTGCATTGGTGATTGCTATTCTGTAATTGGTCAACTACTAATAGGGCTATCATCACGGCTGCTCGTGTCCTGTTTCGTAACAGCTCTTTTGCAAGCCCTCGATGATTACATCTATTGATTCCTGCTGTCCTGATACCTTTTCTATGAAGGGATCTCGGATCTAGTCGAAAGGACTAACAATGGGTAGTCATTGGAATATTCAATCGCACACTGAATTCATCCCACTAAATTGATTCCTTTCATTTCTCCATTTATTCCACCATATCGAAACAACTTACCTATGCACTCACACAAACTAATTTGGTGGCCTACCACATTTCCTGTCCCTTCAACCAAAACCTTGGTACCACTTTTTTCGACCACCTTTCACTTGCGCTGGACAGAGATATATCAATTTACTTTCAATAGCTTAGTCAGTCGCATGAATTATGGGGTGCACGCAGCTAACGTTGTAATGATCGGATCAAAACAGGGATTTTTTGGCACATCGAGGAATGTCACATGGCCCAGAAATTATTGAATGGACATTTTCACAAAGGAAAAGACATACTCTAGCATGTTACATTCCAAGAGCAATTGGATTCGAAAAAACACAACGTGCCCCACTTGGGGACCCGAGGACCGAGTTTGGGAAACGCTGGCCTCAAGATCAAATACCAATAGGGAGCCACTATGACGTGCCAGTACCCGCGTTTAACCACTAGATGGCCTCCGTGCTCCACGGGAAAATTTTCCCCTCTCAGCAGCGGCACTGCAACATGGGACTTTCAAAGTCAGTTGTTCTTAGCTACATAGTGACAATTTTGCCCACTTTTTGCCCTATATCATTACTATCACTCATTACTGCTACTCTATTTTCCCCTCTTCTACTCTAGGCATACATCTAATTACATATAAGAAAGAGAGCGTTATTGAAACGAATCAACTCTGATTTACAATCACGGCCGGTGGTGATACAGCCTGGAATCGAACCACGGTCTGTAGGGACTCGAGAGCAGGGAACGCGACGTGTTCGTCTACAACATACACGGTGGGAAAGGGGCGTGTACTAATGGAACAATTGTGCCTTTTTGACTGAAATATGGAGGTGGCTCTTAAAAGAGCCTTTGGGGGATTTTGGAGATCAGGTCATCGTTTATGCGCGCTCTCCGCGAATACGACGGGCCAGCTGGATGTCCTTGGGCATGATGGTCACCCTCTTGGCGTGGATGGCGCACAGGTTGGTGTCCTCGAACAGGCCGACCAGGTAAGCCTCGCTTGCCTCCTGCAGGGCCATCACTGCGGAACTCTGGAAGCGCAGGTCGGTCTTAAAGTCCTGGGCAATTTCTCGCACCAGGCGCTGGAAAGGCAGTTTGCGGATCAGCAGCTCAGTGGACTTCTGGTAACGACGGATCTCTCTAAGAGCCACGGTGCCGGGCCTGTAACGGTGAGGCTTCTTCACGCCGCCGGTGGCCGGGCGCTCTTGCGCGCAGCCTTGGTGGCGAGCTGCTTCCTGGGTGCTTTGCCACCGGTGGATTTGCGAGCGGTTTGCTTGGTTCTGGCCATGGCGCTAGCTAGCTTCCTTCTTTCACAGTCGGAGTATAGCCTCCAAATGCCTATGTGAAGTTTATAAAGCCGGCAGCGGCGTCTGCTGATTGGTCACCATCTCCGCACCGTCCCGATTGGCCCGTTGCGGAGGCCTCCTCCGCCGCCCATTGGACGGGAGGCTCGGCCTCTCCGTGCCGCCCCAAAATGCAACCCCTCCCTCGCCGAGGCGCGCTTGGGTCTTTTGTTAGGGCAGCGAGCAACGTTACACTTTACGCGCAATATTTTGCCCTCTCATTCTAGCCTAGTAGTTGTTATTCTTCATTTAGGTCTCATGATACGGTGCCGTGTATATGTGTGTGTATCTAACAAACACGCCCAATAGTTGGCCAGGCACAGAAAGGACACTTTGCGCTTTTGCTGAGCTAGGTGGTTGGCTCTTAAAAGAGCCTTTGGGGGTTGAGTAGTCAAGTTGCAGCCGCACCAGCGATTTTACTTGGCTTTGACGGCTTTCTCAGTCTTCTTGGGGAGCAGCACTGCCTGGATGTTGGGCAGAACACCACCCTGAGCGATGGTCACGCCGCCAAGCAGTTTGTTCAGCTCCTCGTCGTTACGGACTGCCAGCTGCAGGTGACGGGGGATGATACGAGTCTTCTTGTTGTCACGGGCAGCGTTTCCGGCCAACTCCAGGATCTCAGCGGTCAGGTACTCGAGCACTGCTGCCAGGTAGACTGGTGCGCCAGCGCCCACACGCTCGGCGTAGTTGCCTTTGCGCAGCAGCCTGTGCACACGGCCCACGGGGAACTGGAGCCCGGCACGGGATGAACGTGTCTTTGCCTTCGCCCTGGCCTTGCCTCCGGTTTTGCCTCTTCCGCTCATATTGGTAGCTTCAGTATGTCACAGAATGTCTGAATGAGCCGCTGGCCACCTCGAGAGCCTTACTTATACCTCGCCACAAGAGGCATCGATTGGCCACCGGACCGGTGTGGCCTTATCCAATTGGAGTGAGAGAGGGACAGACAGTCAGCCCTAAGCCCGCCCCCACCCCACCCAGGCAGGCAGGCAGGCAGGCAGCAGAGTGACAAGGGCTAGGCTACTCTGTTTCCCTCCGACTTTTGTTACTTTTTTCGCGTTGGCGGGAGCGCCAAAGTGAGAACTCAAATCAATGAAACATGTATCAATCAATTCGAGAGTGGCTCATAATACAAATGGCTGCTGTCCAACCCACTATAGTATGTATTCTTATTATTATCATCAGGATCAATGTGACATGCGAATTCTAACACTACACAACAATGTTGACTGGTTAGGGTGCTGCACTCTTGAGTGACAAATGTTAAGCCATTTAGCCACTCGAAAATGTGATGCCTAAAACTCATTCATTTCATTTCTTAGCTAGGTAGGTAGGACGTACATGGAATGACATGCGCTTTTATGGAAAGAGGTGGGTGGCTCTTAAAAGAGCCTTTTGTGGTAACAACATGTGTCGAGTAGAAAGAACACTGTTTGTAATAGCTTTACTTCTTCTTGGGGGCTGCCTTCTTGGCCTTGGCTGCCTTGGGCTTGGCGGCTTTGGGCTTCGCTGCCTTGGTAGCCTTCTTGGGGCTCTTGGCCGCTTTCTTCGCCGCTGCGGCGGGCTTCTTCACCTTCTTTGGGCTCTTGGCGGCCTTTTGGGTGTAGCGGGCTTCTTGGCCTTCTTGGGGGACTTCTTTGCGGCCACGGCCTTCTTGGCTGCTACCTTCTTGGGCTTCTTGGCGGCGGCGGGCTTCTTGGCGGCCACCTTCTTAGCTTTGGGGGCTGCGGCTTTCTTGGCGGGCTTCTTTGCCTCGACGGCCTTCTTGTTGAGCTTGAAGGAGCCGGAGGCACCGGTGCCCTTGGTCTGGACCAGGGTGCCCTTGGTGACGAGGCTCTTGACGGCGATCTTGACACGGGAGTTGTTCTTCTCCACGTCGTAGCCGCCTGCCGCCAGAGACTTCTTGAGCGCGGCCAGGGACACGCCGCTCCTCTCCTTGGAGGCGGACACCGCCTTGACGATGAGCTCGCCTACGCTGGGTCCCGCTTTCTTGGGCTTGGCTGCTGCCTTCTTCTTGGGTGCCTTGGCCGGCGCGGCGGCGGCGGGTGCTGGTGCGACTTCTGCCATGTCTGTCGTTCGGTCCGGTAAACACACACACACTTACAACACTACGGTAGTCTGGGAGTGAGGAGGAGTACTTTGCTGTAGACGCTGCTCTGCGCTATTGAAGCTCCACACGGTGCAGGGGGCTGGCCTTAAACGCGACATGAGAACCATGTAGACTCAAGCCACCCAGCTCGGCTTCTCCGGGCTGGCCAAATGCTCTTTCACTTGTGTTTTCTGGTCGCCAATATCGGGCCAAAAGTCACCGACGGAGCCGTGTTTTTGGCCCAAAAGCGAACGGCCCAGCGAGCAGACTTGTGTCCGTTCAGAATAAAGTCATGTGGGCTGCAGAAGCCCCGTGCATTTTGCTGCGACTCGCTCAAAACCTCACCGTTCGACTGTCGGGTGGAGCGGTGCGCACTGCTTTTCCTGTGCTATTTGTCACCTAAATGGGCTAAAAGTGCATCCGATTGCGAGCACCATTGATTGTGGAGTGAGCCGAGATGTCTGGCAAGGGAATCAAATGGTTCGGCGTCCCCTGATGTGGTCCTTGGTGTTTTAAAGGAGAGCTCTTTTGGGGACCTTAAAACACATGCACTTGTGAGGCCTGGCTGAGACTAGTTTCACGTTGTATTCGTCATGTGTCCAGGAGGCACAGGAAATAATACACTGTCCAACGACATGCTTGTGTGTGATGTTTTATTATTCCTTGAGTTGGATTTGTAGCCTGCTCTTTGTGCACAGTGTGTTTTTTCTTCTGCTCGGTAGTCTCTCTCTCTCTCTTTCAAAAGCGTGTCATCCAGATGAGGTGAGGGCCAAAGTAGTTGGGCTTGTGCCCTTCTCGCAGTCCTTCCTCGCTTGACTCCGCAGCGTGACTCGTGCCGGTCTTTGTGTCTGTCTGTGGGTCTTGGTGTCTGGCTGTGCGGCCGGCGCTATGGAGGCTGGCGCCCCATGTGCTTGTTGGCCCTGATATAGGCCGAGAGAGAGAGAGAGACAGAGAGGCTCTTCTTCTCCTCCTCCCTCTTGTACAGGTGGAACGGCTCGTTTCAATCGGTGACGTCACTTGCTCTGACACCGTTCTTCATGTGTCCAGTCAGTGGAATCCCACTCACTGTGTTCTACTGGCATGCACACATTCCTACCCTGTTCATGTCAGCATCATTAATCCCCCCCGCAATTGGACACAACCCTCTTTGACATGTCCTCCACACACACACACGTGGATTTGCTTCTTTCACTGACAGGGTGGGTGGCTCTTAAAAGAGCCTTTGGGTTACTACAGCACTCCAAATGCGCTGTTTACTTGGAGCTGGTGTACTTGGTCACGGCCTTGGTGCCCTCGGACACTGCGTGCTTGGCCAGCTCCCGGGGAGCAGCAGCCGCACTGCGGTCTGGATCTCCCTGGAGGTGATGGTGGAACGCTTGTTGTAGTGGGCCAGGCGAGACGACTCTCCGGCGATACGCTCGAAGATGTCGTTCACGAACGAGTTCATGATTCCCATGGCCTTGGAGGAGATGCCGGTATCGGGGTGGACCTGCTTCAGGACTTTGTACACGTAAATGGCGTAGCTCTCCTTCCTAGACTTTCGGCGCTTCTTGCCGCCTTTCCCTGCGGTCTTGGTGACGGCTTTCTTGGAGCCCTTCTTGGGCGCGGACTTTGCTGGCTCGGGCATGATGCTGATGTCTCGTTGCTTCTCACAAACGAATGAGGGGTGGAGAGCCCTTTCCCTCTTATGAAGACGACGCTAAGCTAATTCGCCGGCCGTGGACACACCCCTGCTTTCTCATAGGCGCCCCTGCCATTTGCCCAGTGGAGCTGAGCGCGCATAAGAGCCTTCCACTCAGAGGCTTGCTTCCCTAACAAAGACCTGTCCCCCTTATCCCATAGCCTATGCTCTGTCACTGGTGGGGAATGGTGTGTTTCAAAAAAAGTCCTACAATGGCCAGACGTGAGACTTGGTGGGGATTTCCCAGCCCTGGTGCCTTTATTTCGGGTGTCTCGTAATCCGACTGTACGCAAAAGCCTGCACTGAACATTAGTGTCCTGTCCGCTCAGAGTGGCTCGTGGTTTAATACGACTGTACGCAAAGCCTGCACTGAACATAGCGTCCTATCATTTAACACTCCCTCCCCGTCCACGCAGAGTGGCTCGTGGTTTAATACGACTGTACGCCAAGCCTGCACTGAACATAGCGTCCTATCATTCAACACTCCCTCCCCGTCCACTCAAGAGTGGCTCATGGTTCCCTACGACAATGGATTTGGCCCTTTTGAAGCGGATGTGGGTGGCTCTTAAAAGAGCCTTTGGGTTCAAGTCGGGATGTTGACGTTCCGAGAAGGGTGCGTTTAACCGCCGAAACCGTACAGGGTGCGTCCCTGGCGTTTCAGAGCGTAGACCACGTCCATGGCCGTAACGGTCTTTCTCTTGGCGTGCTCGGTGTAGGTGACGGCGTCACGGATCACGTTCTCGAGGAACACCTTCAGGACACCGCGGGTCTCCTCGTAGATCAGGCCGGAGATACGCTTCACGCCGCCACGGCGAGCCAGACGGCGAATGGCGGGCTTGGTGATTCCCTGGATGTTATCGCGGAGAACCTTACGGTGACGCTTGGCGCCTCCTTTTCCGAGTCCCTTGCCGCCTTTACCTCTTCCAGACATCGTGTGTTCGCTAGCTGAGTTCAAGTGAATTAATGACGTAATTTTCTGTGCTTGGTGCTCTTATTATCTGCGTTTGGTGGACCTGATTGAAGCCAGTGGCACAGAAAGCGCGCGCTTTTGCCTGGCCTCTGCTGCAAAGGGGAGGGCGTTCGTTCTAGGGAACTATGGAGGAAGAAGAAATGAAAGCTACTTACGTGCGTGGGAAACACACTCAAATACTGGGCTATGTTGAACACGAGGCCCGACTGTGACAACTGGGGGATCCACTACTAACCTGTGTCCCACTCTTCACATTGATTGGTGTTGTTCTTGTTGTTGTTGCACCTGATTCAACTCTTTCAATCAGCTGTGCCTCTCCAGGGCTACAACAAAAATGGCTACTCTACTCCTGCCTGGAGTTGGGAAACACTGAACTAGTAGGATTCAACCCGCTGCGGTTGCCAGTCACACCTAATAGAGATAGGCGTTAAAACCTCAGATAGTGTCACAAGTACAAAGGAGAAACGAAGTGGAACGTACGGGAAACAAATACGCAAGGAATGCCACAAATCCTAAGGGGTCCGTAATGTCACCTCAGTAGTCATGTAGCTCTTGAAGGCCATTTAATAACATCATTCTTCTTTTTCTTCCCTAGACAGGATCCAGGTGGCCATGGGAAGGGTGGCGATACCTCTGCAAGCTGAAACGCAGTAAAACATTCCTCAGACACCCACCCACCCACCCAACACACACACACACACAATAAAGGGATCGTTTCCCTATGCGTACAGAGGTGATAGGGATCTGCAAATATTGTATGGTACTTTTTTCTAAAACCAATAACACAGCCTTATATTATGCAAATAGTGGTATGAGGTGGATCCTTTATAGGCCAGATAGCCTCAGATGTTGCATCGAATGATCTCAACAGGTCATTTCAAAGGGGACAAATGAGGCCCAAGGGCACATACTGGCGATTGATCAATCGGTGCAGTTGATTCACATCTCAGGTGAACTATGGAGGAAGAAGAAATGAAAGCTACTTACGTGCGTGGGAAACACACTCAAATACTGAGCTATGTTGAACACAAGGCCCAACTGTGACAACTGGGGGATCCACTACTAACCTGTGTCCCACTCTTCACATTGATTGGTGTCCCACTCTTCACATTCATCTTACAACTTATTGTTGCCATAATTGTCTCTTACCTGTACTTAGTGGCTGCCGGCCCTCGGTCATAGCAAGTTAGAAGAAATAGGTTAAGGTTACGAAAAGGCTTAGGCTTACCCCAAATGTCACGTCCGTTCGTAGCTGTACTCCGTGTAGGCACAACAAGTCATCACACAGAGAGCACACTTGAAGCGCAACTGCACTGCCTGGAAGGGTGCAACCGACTGAATTGGAATCCCTCAAACAGCACGCTAACTACATTCCGCTTTATGATGTCACAGTCGGCCCCTCGGAACACTGGTCCTCAACAATGTCAAACACCTTGGATACCCAAGCCAAACATTCTCTAATCACTCGCATTCACAAATCAACCAGGGAGAAGAAGGCTGCCAGGAATTGAATGCTGAAAAGCTAACCTTCTTCACAGAGCAACATCATAGGACTTGGAGTTTGTGTTCAACAGCAGGTTAGACTCTGTCACTTGTTCCCTTCAACTGTTTGTGTTCCTCTACAGGCTACAGGGCAGATACTTCACATGCAGAGTACAACAACAAATAACAGAGGGCCTGTTACCACACCCTATAGCCTAGGATTTGAACTTGGACCACAATGACATTGGAGGTAATGAGCCTGCAGCATAAATGACAGCTCCCTAACGGGGACATAAAGTGGAAATGGAAGTGCGACACTTAGAGGAAAAGTCCTAATCAAATAGGCACATTTTTTATTCATTTTTAATTTCACCTTTATTTAACCAGGTAGGCAAGTTGAGAACAAGTTCTCATTTACAATTGCGACCTGGCAAAGATAAAGCAAAGCAGTTCGACACATACGACGACACAGACTTACACATGGAGTAAAACAAACATACAGTCAATAATACAGTATAAACAAGTCTATATACGATGTGAGCAAATGAGGTGAGATAGGGGAGGTAAAGGCAAAAAAAAGGCCATGGTGGCAAAGTAAATACAATATAGCAAGTAAAACACTGGAATGGTACATTTGCAATGGAAGAAATGTGCAAAGTACAAATACAAATAATGGGGTGCAAGGGAGCAAAATAAATTAATTATTTAAATACAGTAGGGAAAGAGGTAGTTGTTTGGCCTAAATTATAGGTGGCCTATGTACAGGTGCAGTAATCTGTGAGCTGCTCTGACAGTTGCTGCTTAAAGCTAGTGAGGGAGATAAGTGTTTCCAGTTTCAGAGATTTTTGTAGTTCCTTCCAGTCATTGGCAGCAGACAACTGGAAGGAGAGACGGCCAAAGAAAGATTTGCTTTTGGGGGTGACTAGAGAGATATACATAACCCTGTTTAGCAGATGTCGGGAAATGCTTGTGTTACCAGCTCCAACAGCACAGTCAAGTCTAACAAGTAAGATATAACCATGTTCCAACATTCCACACAATACACCCAAATGGAATTGGAATACATCAATATATTGACGATCAATGTCAGACCGTCCGTAGACTAACATACCTTACAATACAATACTTTATATATCCACATGACATGAGCTATGCAAACGACCTCCACGTTAGGAATGTGCCCAGTGATATCTAACAAAAACACACACCTCCGTGGAACCCACATGGCAAGACAGGAAGGAAGACGTGCAGAAGTGCTCATGAAGAGGACACGAAGAACACCGGAATCATCTCCAATCAAGTGAACAATGTCAAAGGAATAGGTCAAGACATATTATAGATAGGGAGGCATTTCACCGCCACCCGCTGGACCACAAGTCATTTTGCCAACACTGGCTCATCATTCAAGCCACATAGGGAGGGATCTTAACACCACCTGCTGGATCAGAAGTGCCACTCACAATGGCCACACAGAGCATTTCTCCCTCAACCTGATGCAATTGTCACAACAAGTATGTGGTCAAAATCAAACAATATTTACAACAGATCATCAAATAGGCAAACACATGCTCATGGAGAGTATCTCAAATTATACAGTTACTTTGTCACAAAACCTAATCTGTCATTCATCTACAAATACATGCTCTTCTAAAGCCACAATGTAATGTTCACATGGTAGATTTCATTTCTTACAATCTATGTCACTATTACTTCATTTCACTGCTCTTAAATCATATTCATTTAACCCTTTTGTTCACCTGCTGATTTTCTGCTGGTTTGTCTCTTGCAGATTTGGACATCATGTGAATGTATGTTTCTCAAGTATCAAAAGAGGGTAAGTTACATTCACCTACTTTATGAACAACGGAATGCTACTTTTCTCTCTAGCCTAATGCACTCTTTATCTGTAAGCTCCCCTACTGGTGTAGCCTATACAACTGTATCTCGACGATCACATTTTACACCAATGCACCCCGAGAATCGGTTGGTGAGGGGTGTACTGAACTGTGCCTATAGCATGTCAAGAATCCCTCCAACGGGAAATAGGCTTTGGCAAATGGCCAGGGGCGCTGTCCTTTTCAGCACCACGGAGCTCCGCTATTACCTGTCTCATGAGTGAAGATGCAACAGCAGACAATTCCTGCTCTTTGGTCCTGCAATGACACACTTTAGCCGTGTCATTGCTGCATTTAGGGCCTTTACTTTGTCTTATCATTTGGTCAAGGGGTTTCGATTCATCAGCAAATATTCTGGTAAAAATCAACTAAATCCCACATCAGAAGTCGACTTCAAATCACGCCAAAGACACACGACTCTACTCAACGGGAGTCAGTACTATCAAATATTATGCACTGTGAAGATGTCATGTGCTGAGCCATTTAGTTCCTTATGAAGCCTATTTACGAAGCCAATGCAGCAATCACCACGTACCTGCCTGCATTGGTGATTGCTATTCTGTAATTGGTCAACTACTAATAGGGCTATCATCACGGCTGCTCGTGTCCTGTTTCGTAACAGCTCTTTTGCAAGCCCTTGATGATTACATCTATTGATTCCTGCTGTCCTGATACCTTTTCTATGAAGGGATCTCGGATCTAGTCGAAAGGACTAACAATGGGTATGTCATTGGAATATTCAATCGCACACTGAATTCATCCCACTAAATTGATTCCTTTCATTTCTCCATTTATTCCACCATATCGAAACAACTTACCTATGCACTCACACAAACTAATTTGGTGGCCTACCACATTTCCTGTCCCTTCAACCAAAACCTTGGTACCACTTTTTTCGACCACCTTTCACTTGCGCTGGACAGAGATATATCAATTTACTTTCAATAGCTTAGTCAGTCGCATGAATTATGGGGTGCACGCAGCTAACGTTGTAATGATCGGATCAAAACAGGGATTTTTTGGCACATCGAGGAATGTCACATGGCCCAGAAATTATTGAATGGACATTTTCACAAAGGAAAAGACATACTCTAGCATGTTACATTCCAAGAGCAATTGGATTCGAAAAAACACAACGTGCCCCACTTGGGGACCCGAGGACCGAGTTTGGGAAACGCTGGCCTCAAGATCAAATACCAATAGGGAGCCACTATGACGTGCCAGTACCCGCGTTTAACCACTAGATGGCCTCCGTGCTCCACGGGAAAATTTTCCCCTCTCAGCAGCGGCACTGCAACATGGGACTTTCAAAGTCAGTTGTTCTTAGCTACATAGTGACAATTTTGCCCACTTTTTGCCCTATATCATTACTATCACTCATTACTGCTACTCTATTTTCCCCTCTTCTACTCTAGGCATACATCTAATTACATATAAGAAAGAGAGCGTTATTGAAACGAATCAACTCTGATTTACAATCACGGCCGGTGGTGATACAGCCTGGAATCGAACCACGGTCTGTAGGGACTCGAGAGCAGGGAACGCGACGTGTTCGTCTACAACATACACGGTGGGAAAGGGGCGTGTACTAATGGAACAATTGTGCCTTTTTGACTGAAATATGGAGGTGGCTCTTAAAAGAGCCTTTGGGGGATTTTGGAGATCAGGTCATCGTTTATGCGCGCTCTCCGCGAATACGACGGGCCAGCTGGATGTCCTTGGGCATGATGGTCACCCTCTTGGCGTGGATGGCGCACAGGTTGGTGTCCTCGAACAGGCCGACCAGGTAAGCCTCGCTTGCCTCCTGCAGGGCCATCACTGCGGAACTCTGGAAGCGCAGGTCGGTCTTAAAGTCCTGGGCAATTTCTCGCACCAGGCGCTGGAAAGGCAGTTTGCGGATCAGCAGCTCAGTGGACTTCTGGTAAGGCCGGGCGCTCTTGCGCGCAGCCTTGGTGGCGAGCTGCTTCCTGGGTGCTTTGCCACCGGTGGATTTGCGAGCGGTTTGCTTGGTTCTGGCCATGGCGCTAGCTAGCTTCCTTCTTTCACAGTCGGAGTATAGCCTCCAAATGCCTATGTGAAGTTTATAAAGCCGGCAGCGGCGTCTGCTGATTGGTCACCATCTCCGCACCGTCCCGATTGGCCCGTTGCGGAGGCCTCCTCCGCCGCCCATTGGACGGGAGGCTCGGCCTCTCCGTGCCGCCCCAAAATGCAACCCCCTCCCTCGCCGAGGCGCGCTTGGGTCTTTTGTTAGGGCAGCGAGCAACGTTACACTTTACGCGCAATATTTTGCCCTCTCATTCTAGCCTAGTAGTTGTTATTCTTCATTTAGGTCTCATGATACGGTGCCGTGTATATGTGTGTGTATCTAACAAACACGCCCAATAGTTGGCCAGGCACAGAAAGGACACTTTGCGCTTTTGCTGAGCTAGGTGGTTGGCTCTTAAAAGAGCCTTTGGGGGTTGAGTAGTCAAGTTGCAGCCGCACCAGCGATTTTACTTGGCTTTGACGGCTTTCTCAGTCTTCTTGGGGAGCAGCACTGCCTGGATGTTGGGCAGAACACCACCCTGAGCGATGGTCACGCCGCCAAGCAGTTTGTTCAGCTCCTCGTCGTTACGGACTGCCAGCTGCAGGTGACGGGGGATGATACGAGTCTTCTTGTTGTCACGGGCAGCGTTTCCGGCCAACTCCAGGATCTCAGCGGTCAGGTACTCGAGCACTGCTGCCAGGTAGACTGGTGCGCCAGCGCCCACACGCTCGGCGTAGTTGCCTTTGCGCAGCAGCCTGTGCACACGGCCCACGGGGAACTGGAGCCCGGCACGGGATGAACGTGTCTTTGCCTTCGCCCTGGCCTTGCCTCCGGTTTTGCCTCTTCCGCTCATATTGGTAGCTTCAGTATGTCACAGAATGTCTGAATGAGCCGCTGGCCACCTCGAGAGCCTTACTTATACCTCGCCACAAGAGGCATCGATTGGCCACCGGACCGGTGTGGCCTTATCCAATTGGAGTGAGAGAGGGACAGACAGTCAGCCCTAAGCCCGCCCCCACCCGGCAGGCAGGCAGGCAGCAGAGTGACAAGGGCTAGGCTACTCTGTTTCCCTCCGACTTTTGTTACTTTTTCGCGTTGGCGGGAGCGCCAAAGTGAGAACTCAAATCAATGAAACATGTATCAATCAATTCGAGAGTGGCTCATAATACAAATGGCTGCTGTCCAACCCACTATAGTATGTATTCTTATTATTATCATCAGGATCAATGTGACATGCGAATTCTAACACTACACAACAATGTTGACTGGTTAGGGTGCTGCACTCTTGAGTGACAAATGTTAAGCCATTTAGCCACTCGAAAATGTGATGCCTAAAACTCATTCATTTCATTTCTTAGCTAGGTAGGTAGGACGTACATGGAATGACATGCGCTTTTATGGAAAGAGGTGGGTGGCTCTTAAAAGAGCCTTTTGTGGTAACAACATGTGTCGAGTAGAAAGAACACTGTTTGTAATAGCTTTACTTCTTCTTGGGGGCTGCCTTCTTGGCCTTGGCTGCCTTGGGCTTGGCGGCTTTGGGCTTCGCTGCCTTGGTAGCCTTCTTGGGGCTCTTGGCCGCTTTCTTCGCCGCTGCGGCGGGCTTCTTCACCTTCTTTGGGCTCTTGGCGGCCTTTTTGGGTGTAGCGGGCTTCTTGGCCTTCTTGGGGGACTTCTTTGCGGCCACGGCCTTCTTGGCTGCTACCTTCTTGGGCTTCTTGGCGGCGGCGGGCTTCTTGGCGGCCACCTTCTTAGCTTTGGGGGCTGCGGCTTTCTTGGCGGGCTTCTTTGCCTCGACGGCCTTCTTGTTGAGCTTGAAGGAGCCGGAGGCACCGGTGCCCTTGGTCTGGACCAGGGTGCCCTTGGTGACGAGGCTCTTGACGGCGATCTTGACACGGGAGTTGTTCTTCTCCACGTCGTAGCCGCCTGCCGCCAGAGACTTCTTGAGCGCGGCCAGTGACACGCCGCTCCTCTCCTTGGAGGCGGACACCGCCTTGACGATGAGCTCGCCTACGCTGGGTCCCGCTTTCTTGGGCTTGGCTGCTGCCTTCTTCTTGGGTGCCTTGGCCGGCGCGGCGGCGGCGGGTGCTGGTGCGACTTCTGCCATGTCTGTCGTTCGGTCCGGTAAACACACACACACACTTACAACACTACGGTAGTCTGGGAGTGAGGAGGAGTACTTTGCTGTAGACGCTGCTCTGCGCTATTGAAGCTCCACACGGTGCAGGGGGCTGGCCTTAAACGCGACATGAGAACCATGTAGACTCAAGCCACCCAGCTCGGCTTCTCCGGGCTGGCCAAATGCTCTTTCACTTGTGTTTTCTGGTCGCCAATATCGGGCCAAAAGTCACCGACGGAGCCGTGTTTTTGGCCCAAAAGCGAACGGCCCAGCGAGCAGACTTGTGTCCGTTCAGAATAAAGTCATGTGGGCTGCAGAAGCCCCGTGCATTTTGCTGCGACTCGCTCAAAACCTCACCGTTCGACTGTCGGGTGGAGCGGTGCGCACTGCTTTTCCTGTGCTATTTGTCACCTAAATGGGCTAAAAGTGCATCCGATTGCGAGCACCATTGATTGTGGAGTGAGCCGAGATGTCTGGCAAGGGAATCAAATGGTTCGGCGTCCCCTGATGTGGTCCTTGGTGTTTTAAAGGAGAGCTCTTTTGGGGACCTTAAAACACATGCACTTGTGAGGCCTGGCTGAGACTAGTTTCACGTTGTATTCGTCATGTGTCCAGGAGGCACAGGAAATAATACACTGTCCAACGACATGCTTGTGTGTGATGTTTTATTATTCCTTGAGTTGGATTTGTAGCCTGCTCTTTGTGCACAGTGTGTTTTTTCTTCTGCTCGGTAGTCTCTCTCTCTCTCTCTTTCAAAAGCGTGTCATCCAGATGAGGTGAGGGCCAAAGTAGTTGGGCTTGTGCCCTTCTCGCAGTCCTTCCTCGCTTGACTCCGCAGCGTGACTCGTGCCGGTCTTTGTGTCTGTCTGTGGGTCTTGGTGTCTGGCTGTGCGGCCGGCGCTATGGAGGCTGGCGCCCCATGTGCTTGTTGGCCCTGATATAGGCCGAGAGAGAGAGAGAGAGACAGAGAGGCTCTTCTTCTCCTCCTCCCTCTTGTACAGGTGGAACGGCTCGTTTCAATCGGTGACGTCACTTGCTCTGACACCGTTCTTCATGTGTCCAGTCAGTGGAATCCCACTCACTGTGTTCTACTGGCATGCACACATTCCTACCCTGTTCATGTCAGCATCATTAATCCCCCCCCCGCAATTGGACACAACCCTCTTTGACATGTCCTCCACACACACACACACGTGGATTTGCTTCTTTCACTGACAGGGTGGGTGGCTCTTAAAAGAGCCTTTGGGTTACTACAGCACTCCAAATGCGCTGTTTACTTGGAGCTGGTGTACTTGGTCACGGCCTTGGTGCCCTCGGACACTGCGTGCTTGGCCAGCTCCCCGGGGAGCAGCAGCCGCACTGCGGTCTGGATCTCCCTGGAGGTGATGGTGGAACGCTTGTTGTAGTGGGCCAGGCGAGACGACTCTCCGGCGATACGCTCGAAGATGTCGTTCACGAACGAGTTCATGATTCCCATGGCCTTGGAGGAGATGCCGGTATCGGGGTGGACCTGCTTCAGGACTTTGTACACGTAAATGGCGTAGCTCTCCTTCCTAGACTTTCGGCGCTTCTTGCCGCCTTTCCCTGCGGTCTTGGTGACGGCTTTCTTGGAGCCCTTCTTGGGCGCGGACTTTGCTGGCTCGGGCATGATGCTGATGTCTCGTTGCTTCTCACAAACGAATGAGGGGGTGGAGAGCCCTTTCCCTCTTATGAAGACGACGCTAAGCTAATTCGCCGGCCGTGGACACACCCCTGCTTTCTCATAGGCGCCCCTGCCATTTGCCCAGTGGCTGAGCGCGCATAAGAGCCTTCCACTCAGAGGCTTGCTTCCCTAACAAAGACCTGTCCCCCTTATCCCATAGCCTATGCTCTGTCACTGGTGGGGAATGGTGTGTTTCAAAAAAAGTCCTACAATGGCCAGACGTGAGACTTGGTGGGGATTTCCCAGCCCTGGTGCCTTTATTTCGGGTGTCTCGTAATCCGACTGTACGCAAAAGCCTGCACTGAACATTAGTGTCCTGTCCGCTCAGAGTGGCTCGTGGTTTAATACGACTGTACGCAAAGCCTGCACTGAACATAGCGTCCTATCATTTAACACTCCCTCCCCGTCCACGCAGAGTGGCTCGTGGTTTAATACGACTGTACGCCAAGCCTGCACTGAACATAGCGTCCTATCATTCAACACTCCTCCCCGTCCACTCAAGAGTGGCTCATGGTTCCCTACGACAATGGATTTGGCCCTTTTGAAGCGGATGTGGGTGGCTCTTAAAAGAGCCTTTGGGTTCAAGTCGGGATGTTGACGTTCCGAGAAGGGTGCGTTTAACCGCCGAAACCGTACAGGGTGCGTCCCTGGCGTTTCAGAGCGTAGACCACGTCCATGGCCGTAACGGTCTTTCTCTTGGCGTGCTCGGTGTAGGTGACGGCGTCACGGATCACGTTCTCGAGGAACACCTTCAGGACACCGCGGGTCTCCTCGTAGATCAGGCCGGAGATACGCTTCACGCCGCCACGGCGAGCCAGACGGCGAATGGCGGGCTTGGTGATTCCCTGGATGTTATCGCGGAGAACCTTACGGTGACGCTTGGCGCCTCCTTTTCCGAGTCCCTTGCCGCCTTTACCTCTTCCAGACATCGTGTGTTCGCTAGCTGAGTTCAAGTGAATTAATGACGTAATTTTCTGTGCTTGGTGCTCTTATTATCTGCGTTTGGTGGACCTGATTGAAGCCAGTGGCACAGAAAGCGCGCGCTTTTGCCTGGCCTCTGCTGCAAAGGGGAGGGCGTTCGTTCTAGGGAACTATGGAGGAAGAAGAAATGAAAGCTACTTACGTGCGTGGGAAACACACTCAAATACTGGGCTATGTTGAACACGAGGCCCGACTGTGACAACTGGGGGATCCACTACTAACCTGTGTCCCACTCTTCACATTGATTGGTGTTGTTCTTGTTGTTGTTGCGCCTGATTCAACTCTTTCAATCAGCTGTGCCTCTCCAGGGCTACAACAAAAATGGCTACTCTACTCCTGCCTGGAGTTGGGAAACACTGAACTAGTAGGATTCAACCCGCTGCGGTTGCCAGTCACACCTAATAGAGATAGGCGTTAAAACCTCAGATAGTGTCACAAGTACAAAGGAGAAACGAAGTGGAACGTACGGGAAACAAATACGCAAGGAATGCCACAAATCCTAAGGGGTCCGTAATGTCACCTCAGTAGTCATGTAGCTCTTGAAGGCCATTTAATAACATCATTCTTCTTTTTCTTCCCTAGACAGGATCCAGGTGGCCATGGGAAGGGTGGCGATACCTCTGCAAGCTGAAACGCAGTAAAACATTCCTCAGACACCCACCCACCCACCCACACACACACACACACACACACACAATAAAGGGATCGTTTCCCTATGCGTACAGAGGTGATAGGGATCTGCAAATATTGTATGGTACTTTTTTCTAAAACCAATAACACAGCCTTATATTATGCAAACAGTGGTATGAGGTGGATCCTTTATAGGCCAGATAGCCTCAGATGTTGCATCGAATGATCTCAACAGGTCATTTCAAAGGGGCCAAATGAGGCCCAAGGGCACATACTGGCGATTGATCAATCGGTGCAGTTGATTCACATCTCAGGTGAACTATGGAGGAAGAAGAAATGAAAGCTACTTACGTGCGTGGGAAACACACTCAAATACTGAGCTATGTTGAACACAAGGCCCAACTGTGACAACTGGGGGATCCACTACTAACCTGTGTCCCACTCTTCACATTCATCTTACAACTTATTGTTGCATAATTGTCTCTTACCTGTACTTAGTGGCTGCCGGCCCTCGGTCATAGCAAGTTAGAAGAAATAGGTTAAGGTTACGAAAAGGCTTAGGCTTACCCCAAATGTCACGTCCGTTCGTAGCTGTACTCCGTGTAGGCACAACAAGTCATCACACAGAGAGCACACTTGAAGCGCAACTGCACTGCCTGGAAGGGTGCAACCGACTGAATTGGAATCCCTCAAACAGCACGCTAACTACATTCCGCTTTATGATGTCACAGTCGGCCCCTCGGAACACTGGTCCTCAACAATGTCAAACACCTTGGATACCCAAGCCAAACATTCTCTAATCACTCGCATTCACAAATCAACCAGGGAGAAGAAGGCTGCCAGGAATTGAATGCTGAAAAGCTAACCTTCTTCACAGAGCAACATCATAGGACTTGGAGTTTGTGTTCAACAGCAGGTTAGACTCTGTCACTTGTTCCCTTCAACTGTTTGTGTTCCTCTACAGGCTACAGGGCAGATACTTCACATGCAGAGTACAACAACAAATAACAGAGGGCCTGTTACCACACCCTATAGCCTAGGATTTGAACTTGGACCACAATGACATTGGAGGTAATGAGCCTGCAGCATAAATGACAGCTCCCTAACGGGGACATAAAGTGGAAATGGAAGTGCGACACTTAGAGGAAAAGTCCTAATCAAATAGGCACATTTTTTATTCATTTTTAATTTCACCTTTATTTAACCAGGTAGGCAAGTTGAGAACAAGTTCTCATTTACAATTGCGACCTGGCAAAGATAAAGCAAAGCAGTTCGACACATACGACGACACAGACTTACACATGGAGTAAAACAAACATACAGTCAATAATACAGTATAAACAAGTCTATATACGATGTGAGCAAATGAGGTGAGATAGGGGAGGTAAAGGCAAAAAAAAGGCCATGGTGGCAAAGTAAATACAATATAGCAAGTAAAACACTGGAATGGTACATTTGCAATGGAAGAAATGTGCAAAGTACAAATACAAATAATGGGGTGCAAGGGAGCAAAATAAATTAATTATTTAAATACAGTAGGGAAAGAGGTAGTTGTTTGGCCTAAATTATAGGTGGCCTATGTACAGGTGCAGTAATCTGTGAGCTGCTCTGACAGTTGCTGCTTAAAGCTAGTGAGGGAGATAAGTGTTTCCAGTTTCAGAGATTTTTGTAGTTCCTTCCAGTCATTGGCAGCAGACAACTGGAAGGAGAGACGGCCAAAGAAAGATTTGCTTTTGGGGGTGACTAGAGAGATATACATAACCCTGTTTAGCAGATGTCGGGAAATGCTTGTGTTACCAGCTCCAACAGCACAGTCAAGTCTAACAAGTAAGATATAACCATGTTCCAACATTCCACACAATACACCCAAATGGAATTGGAATACATCAATATATTGACGATCAATGTCAGACCGTCCGTAGACTAACATACCTTACAATACAATACTTTATATATCCACATGACATGAGCTATGCAAACGACCTCCACGTTAGGAATGTGCCCAGTGATATCTAACAAAAACACACACCTCCGTGGAACCCACATGGCAAGACAGGAAGGAAGACGTGCAGAAGTGCTCATGAAGAGGACACGAAGAACACCGGAATCATCTCCAATCAAGTGAACAATGTCAAAGGAATAGGTCAAGACATATATAGATAGGGAGGCATTTCACCGCCACCCGCTGGACCACAAGTCATTTTGCCAACACTGGCTCATCATTCAAGCCACATAGGGAGGGATCTTAACACCACCTGCTGGATCAGAAGTGCCACTCACAATGAAGCCACAATGTAATGTTCACATGGTAGATTTCATTTCTTACAATC
>NW_027008754.1:0-20000 GCF_036934945.1 Oncorhynchus masou masou
CTCTGTCTCACCCTAAATCTCTCCCTCTGTCCCTCCATCTCTCCATCTCTCCCTACCTCTCTCCCTCCCTCTCTCCCTCTGTCTCTATATCTATCCCTCTCTCCCTCCATCTCTCCCTCTCTCCCTCTGTCTCTATATCTCTCCCTCTGTCTCTATATCTCTCCCTCTCTGCTAAATAACACCACAGTACTTAGTCCATTGTCATAAATTCAGGATGTCTCTATCCCCACACCACTCTGCTAACCACACAACACACTGTCCCCACACCACTCTGCTAACCACACAATACACTGTCCCCACATCACTCTGCTAACCACACAATACACTGTCCCCACACCACTCTGCTAACCACACAACACACTATCCCCACACCACTCTGCTAACCACACAACACACTGTCCCCACACCACTCTGCTAACCACACAACACACTGTCCCCACACCACTCTGCTAACCACACAACACACTGTCCCCACACCACTCTGCTAACCACACAACACACTGTCCCCACACCACTCTGCTAACCACACAACACACTGTCCCCACACCACTCTGCTAACCACACAACACACTGTCCCCACACCACTCTGCTAACCACACAATACACTGTCCCCACACCACTCTGCTAACCACACAACACACTGTCCCCACACCACTCTGCTAACCACACAATACACTGTCCCCACACCACTCTGCTAACCACACAACACACTGTCCCCACACCACTCTGCTAACCACACAATACACTGTCCCCACACCACTCTGCTAACCACACAACACACTGTCCCCACACCACTCTGCTAACCACACAATACACTGTCCCCACACCACTCTGCTAACCACACAACACACTGTCCCCACACCACTCTGCTAACCACACAACACACTGTCCCCACACCACTCTGCTAACCACACAATACACTGTCCCCACACCACTCTGCTAACCACACAACACACTGTCCCCACACCACTCTGCTAACCACACAATACACTGTCCCCACACCACTCTGCTAACCACACAACACACTGTCCCCACACCACTCTGCTAACCACACAACACACTGTCCCCACACCACTCTGCTAACCACACAATACACTGTCCCCACACCACTCTGCTAACCACACAACACACTGTCCCCACACCACTCTGCTAACCACACAACACACTGTCCCCACACCACTCTGCTAACCACACAACACACTGTCCCCACACCACTCTGCTAACCACACAACACACTGTCCCCACACCACTCTGCTAACCACACAATACACTGTCCCCACACCACTCTGCTAACCACACAACACACTGTCCCCACACCACTCTGCTAACCACACAACACACTGTCCCCACACCACTCTGCTAACCACACAATACACTGTCCCCACACCACTCTGCTAACCACACAACACACTATCCCCACACCAATCTGCTAACCACACAACACACTGTCCCCACACCACTCTGCTAACCACACAACACACTGTCCCCACACCACTCTGCTAACCACACAACACACTGTCCCCACACCACTCTGCTAACCACACAACACACTGTCCCCACACCACTCTGCTAACCACACAACACACTGTCCCCACACCACTCTACTAACCACACAACACACTGTCCCCACACCACTCTGCTAACCACACAACACACTGTCCCCACACCACTCTGCTAACCACACAACACACTGTCCCCACACCACTCTGCTAACCACACAACACACTGTCCCCACACCACTCTGCTAACCACACAACACACTGTCCAAACACCACTCTGCTAACCACACAACACACTGTCCCCACACCACTCTGCTAACCACACAACACACTGTCCCCACACCACTCTGCTAACCACACAATACACTGTCCCCAAACCACTCTGCTAACCACACAACACACTGTCCCCACACCACTCTGCTAACCACACAATACACTGTCCCCACACCACTCTGCTAACCACACAACACACTGTCCCCACACCACTCTGCTAACCACACAACACGCTGTCCCCACACCACTCTGCTAACCACACAACACACTGTCCCCACACCACTCTGCTAACCACACAATACACTGTCCCCACACCACTCTGCTAACCACACAACACACTGTCCCCACACCACTCTGCTAACCACACAACACACTGTCCCCACACCACTCTGCTAACCACACAACACACTGTCCCCACACCACTCTGCTAACCACACAACACACTGTCCCCACACCACTCTGCTAACCACACAACACACTGTCCCCACACCACTCTGCTAACCACACAATACACTGTCCCCACACCACTCTGCTAACCACACAACACACTGTCCCCACACCACTCTGCTAACCACACAACACACTGTCCCCACACCACTCTGCTAACCACACAATACACTGTCCCCACACCGCTCTGCTAACCACACAATACACTGTCCCCACACCACTCTGCTAACCACACAATACACTGTCCCCACACCACTCTGCTAACCACACAACACACTGTACCCACACCACTCTGCTAACCACACAATACACTGTCCCCACACCACTCTGCTAACCACACAACACACTGTCCCCACACCAATCTGCTAACCACACAAAACACTGTCCCCACACCACTCTGCTAACCACACAACACACTGTCCCCACACCACTCTGCTAACCACACAACACACTGTCCCCACACCACTCTGCTAACCACACAATACACTGTCCCCACACCACTCTGCTAACCACACAACACACTGTCCCCACACCACTCTGCTAACCACACAATACACTGTCCCCACACCACTCTGCTAACCACACAACACACTGTCCCCACACCACTCTGCTAACCACACAACACACTGTCCCCACACCACTCTGCTAACCACACAACACACTATCCCCACACCACTCTGCTAACCAGACAACACACTGTCCCCACACCACTCTGCTAACCACACAACACACTGTCCCCACACCACTCTGCTAACCACACAACACACTATTCCCACACCACTCTGCTAACCACACAACACACTGTCCCCACACCACTCTGCTAACCACACAACACACTGTCCCCACACCACTCTGCTAACCACACAACACACTGTCCCCACACCACTCTGCTAACCACACAACACACTGTCCCCACACCACTCTGCTAACCACACAACACACTGTCCCCACACCACTCTGCTAACCACACAACACACTGTCCCCACACCACTCTGCTAACCACACAACACACTGTCCCCACACCACTCTGCTAACCACACAATACACTGTCCCCACACCACTCTGCTAACCACACAACACACTGTCCCCACACCACTCTGCTAACCACACAACACACTGTCCCCACACCACTCTGCTAACCACACAACACACTGTCCCCACACCACTCTGCTAACCACACAACACACTGTCCCCACACCACTCTGCTAACCACACAATACACTGTCCCCACACCACTCTGCTAACCACACAACACACTATCCCCACACCACTCTGCTAACCACACAACACACTGTCCCCACACCACTCTGCTAACCACACAACACACTGTCCCCACACCACTCTGCTAACCACACAACACACTGTCCCCACACCACTCTGCTAACCACACAACACACTGTCCCCACACCACTCTGCTAACCACACAACACACTGTCCCCACACCACTCTGCTAACCACACAATACACTGTCCCCACACCACTCTGCTAACCACACAACACACGATCCCCACACAATCTGCTAACCACACAACACACTGTCCCCACACCACTCTGCTAACCACACAACACACTGTCCCCACACCACTCTGCTAACCACACAACACACTGTCCCCACACCACTCTGCTAACCACACAACACACTGTCCCCACACCACTCTGCTAACCACACAACACACTGTCCCCACACCACTCTGCTAACCACACAACACACTGTCCCCACACCACTCTGCTAACCACACAACACACTGTCCCCACACCACTCTGCTAACCACACAACACACTGTCCCCACACCACTCTGCTAACCACACAACACACTGTCCCCACACCACTCTGCTAACCACACAACACACTATCCCCACACCACTCTGCTAACCACACAACACACTGTCCCCACACCACTCTGCTAACCACACAACACACTGTCCCCACACCACTCTGCTAACCACACAACACACTGTCCCCACACCACTCTGCTAACCACACAACACACTGTCCCCACACCACTCTGCTAACCACACAATACACTGTCCCCACACCACTCTGCTAACCACACAACACACTGTCCCCACACCACTCTGCTAACCACACAACACACTGTCCCCACACCACTCTGCTAACCACACAATACACTGACCCCACACCACTCTGCTAACCACACAACACACTGTCCCCACACCACTCTGCTAACCACACAACACACTGTCCCCACACCACTCTGCTAACCACACAATACACTGTCCCCACACCACTCTGCTAACCACACAACACACTGACCCCACACCACTCTGCTAACCACACAACACACTATCCCCACACCACTCTGCTAACCACACAATACACTGTCCCCACACCACTCTGCTAACCACACAACACACTGTCCCCACACCACTCTGCTAACCACACAATACACTGTCCCCACACCACTCTGCTAACCACACAACACACTGTCCCCACACCACTCTGCTAACCACACAACACACTGTCCCCACACCACTCTGCTAACCACACAACACACTGTCCCCACACCACTCTGCTAACCACACAACACACTGTCCCCACACCACTCTGCTAACCACACAATACACTGTCCCCACACCACTCTGCTAACCACACAACACACTGTCCCCACACCACTCTGCTAACCACACAACACACTGTCCCCACACCACTCTGCTAACCACACAACACACTGTCCCCACACCACTCTGCTAACCACACAACACACTGTCCCCACACCACTCTGCTAACCACACAACACACTGTCCCCACACCACTCTGCTAACCACACAACACACTATCCCCACACCACTCTGCTAACTACACAATACACTGTCCCCACACCACTCTGCTAACCACACAACACACTGTCCCCACACCACTCTGCTAACCACACAACACACTGTCCCCACACCACTCTGCTAACCACACAACACACTGTCCCCACACCACTCTGCTAACCACACAACACACTGTCCCCACACCACTCTGCTAACCACACAACACACTATCCCCACACCACTCTGCTAACCACACAACACACTATCCCCACACCACTCTGCTAACCACACAACACACTGTCCCCACACCACTCGGCTAACCACACAACACACACTAGGGTTGAGCTGTATCCAGAGTTTCATACCGTCATACCGTCCTTCTCTCATCCGAGGACATACGGTATTACCGGTTTAGTACACAAGGGGGGTAAAAATCCCATTGGGAGTATATTACCGGAATGCTAACAAAATTAGCACAAGTAATAGCGAATATCCATGGAGGGTGCTAGCTAAATATACTAACGAGCGGAAACAAAAAAATAAATGAATTGCAAAGACAGGCAAACCAGCTTATAAAGTTCCACATCTATAAGTATGTATTTTTTGGTGAGTTTGGACATTTACAAGCAAATGTGAACAAGAGACATTGTGCAAATGAACAGCGTTTTGATGCATGCTTGACTGAAGGAAGAACAGTTAGTGGCCCTGGAGCAGCATGTCTACCCGCTGTGTCTCTGTGGAGTCTGGAGTCGCTAGGGCAACGAGCCTGATGTGGAGAGGAGCGCACGGACGCGAGAACGGAGAGGAGTAAAAAGGCAAGGAAATCAAGATAGAGGTGGCAGCTGTACAGATAACTCATCAAAAGCACTTAAGACTTCTCAAACAAGGCAGAAAGCTAACACTATATGATGCCCCATCTCCTTATTAATTCAGACACACTGTTCTCTGGTAGTTTCCTCGATGAGGCCAGATTACTTGTAGCCAGCCTACTGTTCTCCGGGAGTTTTATCTGTGTAGCCAGCCTACTGTTCTCCGGGAGTTTTATCTGTGTAGCCAGCCTACTGTTCTCCGGGAGTTTTCTCAGTGTAGCCAGCCTACTTTTCTCCTGGAGTTTTCTCGGTGTAGCCAGCCTACTGTTCCCCGGGAGTTTTATCTGTGTAGCCAGCCTACTGTTCCCCGGGAGTTTTCTCGGTGTAGCCAGCCTACTGTTCCCCGGGAGTTTTATCTGTGTAGCCAGCCTACTGTTCTCCGGGAGTTTTATCTGTGTAGCCAGCCTACTGTTCTCCGGGAGTTTTATCTGTGTAGCCAGCCTACTGTTCTCCGGGAGTTTTATCTGTGTAGCCAGCCTACTGTTCCCCGGGAGTTTTCTCGGTGTAGCCAGCCTACTGTTCCCGGGAGTTTTATCTGTGTAGCCAGCCTACTGTTCTCCGGGAGTTTTATCTGTGTAGCCAGCCTACTGTTCTCCGGGAGTTTTATCTGTGTAGCCAGCCTACTGTTCTCCGGGAGTTTTATCTGTGTAGCCAGCCTACTGTTCTCCGGGAGTTTTATCTGTGTAGCCAGCCTACTGTTCTCCGGGAGTTTTATCTGTGTAGCCAGCCTACTGTTCTCCGGGAGTTTTATCTGTGTAGCCAGCCTACTGTTCTCCAGGAGTTTTATCTGTGTAGCCAGCCTACTGTTCTCCGGGAGTTTTATCTGTGTAGCCAGCCTACTGTTCTCCGGGAGTTTTATCTGTGTAGCCAGCCTACTGTTCTCCGGGAGTTTTTTCTGTGTAGCCAGCCTAAACCGTTAGAAATATTATGGCCATGCATCGTTTTTGCTTTTTCATTTGGAAGCTCATTTACATATGTGGCTGCTAGCCAAATAGAGTTGTATTTCTTTTGCTTTTCTGATGAAAATGAAGCTATTTGGCTGTTACCTTACTGTAGCGGTTCCAAGTTGTCAAATTAGTCATTGTTGTTAATGTAAGTCATTTTTTAAAATTATTTGTTTTACCTTTATTTAACCAGGCAAGTCAGTTAAGAACAAATTCTTATTTTCAATGACGGCCTAGGAACAGTGGGTTACTAGTCCAACGCTCTAACCACTAGGCTACCCTGCCGCCCCGATGTAAGTCATGAAGGCACACTGTTAAATATTATCAAATCACTTAAAAAAATATACATATCAGCCAATAATTGTATAAAGACAAAAGCATTTGTATGTAAATGTGCTATATTTTAGATCATAGGTGGCAACCATCATCCAGGATAACTACAATGGGTGTGCAGGCTTTTGTTCCTGCCTTGCTCTAACCACATTGTAGCTTAAACATCCAACTGCTCAACAGGAACTTGATAAGCAGACTTGGAATGTTTCAAAAGCCAAGCCTGCACACCCAGGAGCACGACAGGTGAAGGGTTTGACCACACGTTGATAACATGTGACTTAAGTGCCTTGATCAAGGGCACAACGGCAGGAGAGAGTAGGCCAACATGGGATCAGACACAGCAAACTTCCAGTGTCAATAATGATTACTTTTTTATTTTTTATTTTTATATATATATATAGTCATGAAAATGTTGAACATATGTATGAACCCCTAACAGTGAATAATCAGAGGTCTCTATAGCATAACGTTATTTGTAAAATCCTGTGAACATAGTCTAACGGACCGACTGCACTTCTTTCATCGCAAGTCAAGCACCGGTGAGGAGTGTGTCGGGAGGGGTGTGTGTGTGTGTGGGAGTTGATGAGAGCACTGAGAGCACAACAAAGACAAAATCAGCTATGGTCGTTGAAAAGTGAATGCTATCTACTTGGATTGAATGCTATCTACTAATTGGCTTGGTACCAATGCACTGCGAGGCGAACTCAAACACTTATCGTCGCGTTCTCGATTCAAACTACGAAATTGGGGGGGGGGGGGGCAGGCAAAGGGGGACACTTAGAAAGACAAAACGGGGTTGACCAGCGATAGCAGACTTGTAACATAGAAGAGGTAGGGCAGAGGTAGGGCAGAGGTAGGGCAGAGGTAGGGCAAGAAAAGAAGAGAGAAAACAAACAGAGGGGAAGGCCTCGGTAAAAGGATGTTGTGAGCTTGTGTAGCAGAAAAGGACTAATGTTATTAGGTAATAACACACAGCTCCCAACCGATGAGCCAAACCCTTCCCTGTCCCTCCACAGTTCCAGACTACCCCATCCCTCTGTGCCTAAACCACGCATTTTCCCCTACTGCTCCACACTGTGGTCTTCTGTGGCTCAGTTGGTAGAGCATGGCACGTGCCAGGATTGTGGGATCGAATCACCCTGGGGCCATGTTTATGTAAAATGTATGCATGGATAAATGTACGTCACTTTGGATAAAAGTCTCAGCTAAATGGCATATACTACTGTACAAATAGCCTTATTGACTAAGGCTAATAACGCCCTGTTAAACACTGCTAACTCCCCAGAGCAGCGCTGTAAAACACTGCTAACTCCCCAGAGCTGCGCTGTTAAACACTGCTAACTCCCTGTAAAACACTGCTAACTCCCTGTAAAACACAGCTAACTCCCTGTAAAACACAGCTAACTCCCTGTAAAACACTGCTAACTCCCTGTAAAACACTGCTAACTCCCTGTAAAACACAGCTAACTCCCTGTAAAACACAGCTAACTCCCTGTAAAACACAGCTAACTCCCTGTAAAACACTGCTAACTCCCCAGAGCTGCGCTGTTAAACACTGCTAACTCCCTGTAAAACACTGCTAACTCCCTGTAAAACACTGCTAACTCCCTGTAAAACACTGCTAACTCCCTGTAAAACACAGCTAACTCCCTGTAAAACACTGCTAACTCCCTGTAAAACACTGCTAACTCCCTGTAAAACACTGCTAACTCCCTGTAAAACACAGCTAACTCCCTGTAAAACACAGCTAACTCCCTGTAAAACACAGCTAACTCCCTGTAAAACACTGCTAACTCCCTGTAAAACACAGCTAACTCCCTGTAAAACACTGCTAACTCCCTGTAAAACACAGCTAACTCCCTGTAAAACACTGCTAACTCCCTGTAAAACACTGCTAACTCCCTGTAAAACACAGCTAACTCCCTGTAAAACACTGCTAACTCCCTGTAAAACACTGCTAACTCCCTTTAAAACACTGCTAACTCCCTGTAAAACACAGCTAACTCCCTGTAAAACACTGCTAACTCCCTGTAAAACACAGCTAACTCCCTGTAAAACACAGCTAACTCCCTGTAAAACACTGCTAACTCCCTGTAAAACACTGCTAACTCCCTGTAAATCACTGCTAACTCCCCAGAGCTGCGCTGTTAAACACTGCTAACTCCCTGTAAAACACTGCTAACTCCCTGTAAAACACTGCTAACTCCCTGTAAAACACTGCTAACTCCCTGTAAAACACAGCTAACTCCCTGTAAAACACTGCTAACTCCCCAGAGCTGCGCTGTTAAACACTGCTAACTCCCTGTAAAACACTGCTAACTCCCTGTAAAACACTGCTAACTCCCTGTAAAACACTGCTAACTCCCTGTAAAACACTGCTAACTCCCTGTAAAACACTGCTAACTAGCTGTAAAACACTGCTAACTCCCTGTAAATCACTGCGAACTACCTGTAAAACAGTGCTAACTCCCTGTAAAACACTGCTAACTCCTGTAAAACAGTGCTAACTCCCTGTAAAACACTGCTAACTCCTGTAAAACACAGCTAACTCCCTGTAAAACACTGCTAACTCCTGTAAAACACTGCTAACTCCTGTAAAACACTGCTAACTCCCTGTAAAACACAGCTAACTCCCTGTAAAACACAGCTAACTCCCTGTAAAACACTGCTAACTCCTGTAAATCCCTCCATGTATATCCCCCTCTATGTTTATCCCCCTCCATGTATATCCCCCCCTCCATGTATATCCTCCATGTATATCCTCCATGTATATCCCCATCCATGTATATCCCCCTCCATGTATATCCCCCTCCATGTATATCCCCTCCATGTATATCCCCCTCCATGTATATCCCCCTCCATGTATATCCCCCTCCATGTATATCACCCTCCATGTATATCCCCCTCCATGTATATCCCCCTCCATGTATATCCCCCTCCATGTATATCCCCCTCCATGTATATCCTCCATGTATATCCCCCTCCATGTATATCCTCCATGTATATCCCCCTCCATGTATATCCCCCTCCATGTATATCCTCCATGTATATCCCCCTCCATGTATATCCTCCATGTATATCCCCCTCCATGTATATCCCCCTCCATGTATATCCTCCATGTATATCCCCCTCCATGTATATCACCCTCCATGTATATCCCCCTCCATGTATATCCCCCTCCATGTATATCACCCTCCATGTATATCCCCCTCCATGTATATCACCCTCCATGTATATCACCCTCCATGTATATCCCCCTCCATGTATATCCCCCTCCATGTATATCCCCCTCCATGTATATCCCCCTCCATGTATATCCCCCTCCATGTATATCCTCCATGTATATCCCCCTCCATGTATATCACCCTCCATGTATATCCCCCTCCATGTATATCACCCTCCATGTATATCCCCCTCTATGTATATCCCCCTCCATGTATATCCCCCTCCATGTATATCCTCCATGTATATCCCCCTCTATGTATATCCCCCTCCATGTATATCCTCCATGTATATCCCCCTCCATGTATATCCTCCATGTATATCCCCCTCCATGTATATCCCCTCTATGTATATCCCCCTCTATGTATATCCCCCTCCATGTATATCCCCCTCCATGTATATCCTCCATGTATATCACCCTCCATGTATATCCCCCTCCATGTATATTCCCCTCCATGTATATCCTAAACGCTCGCTGGGGGGAAACAACAGCTGACACAGCAGGGTTTGTATTCAGAGAAGCAAGGTCACATATTATAGTGAACCATTTCCCACACCTCAGCCCCAGACACACACACACACACACACACACACACACACACACACACACACACACACACACACACACACACACACACACACACACACACACACACACACACACACACACACACACACACACACACACACACACCCCTAGGAACTAATGGCTGTTAGTTCCTAACAACCCATTAACAGCTTTAGGAATATATAGAATGTAACACGAACGCTACACACAATTTCCTGTGGTTAGAGCTTGGCTGACGTACAAAGGCAGTACACAATACATACACTCAGACTCTTTGTTTCCCCAAAAGCCGTTTGTCCTGTCTGCAAATAGGTCAAAATGGAGAAAAGGTTTCAAGTTTTATTAGTCATATGTACAGGATACACATAGTACACACATAGTACACACATAGTACACACATAGTACACACATAGTACACACATAGTATACACATAGTACACACACATAGTATACACATAGTACACACATAGTATACACATAGTACACACATAGTACACACATAGTACACTCATAGTATACACATAGTATACACATAGTACACACATAGTACACACATAGTACACACATAGTATACACATAGTACACACATAGTACACACACATAGTATACACATAGTACACACATAGTATACCCATAGTATACACATAGTACACACATAGTATACACATATTATACACAGAGTATACACATAGTACACACATAGTACACACATAGTACACACACATAGTATACACATAGTACACACATAGTATAGACATAGTACACACATAGTATACACATAGTACACACATAGGACACACATAGTATACACATAGTATACACATAGTACACACATAGTATACACATAGTATACACATAGTACACACATAGTACACACATAGTATACACATAGTATACACATATTATACACATAGTATACACATAGTATACACATAGTACACACATAGTATACACATAGTACACACATAGTATACACATAGTATACTCATAGTACACACATAGTATACACATAGTATACACATAGTACACACATAGTATACACATAGTACACACATAGTACACACATATTATACACATAGTGTACACAAAGTACACACATAGTATACACATAGTGTACACATAGTATACACATAGTATACACATAGTACACACATAGTATACACATAGTACACACATAGTATACACATAGTATACACATAGTACACACATAGTATACACATATTATACACATAGTACACACATAGTATACACATGTTATACACATAGTATACACATAGTACACACATAGTACACACATAGTATACACATAGTATACACATAGCACACACATAGTATACACATAGTACACACATAGTACACACATAGTACACACATAGTATACACATAGTACACACATAGTATACACATAGCACACACATAGTACACACATAGTATACACATAGTACACACATAGTACACACATAGTACACACATAGTATACACATGTGTGTATATAGGTGCCTTTTGGCAAACTCCAAGCTGGCTATCATATGCCTTTTACTGAGGAGTGGCTTCCGTCTGGCCACTCTACCATAAAGGCCTGATTGGTGTAGTGCTGCAGAGATGGTTGTCCTTCTCCACAGAGGAACTCTGGAGCTCTGTTCTTGGTCACCTCCCTGACCAAGGCTCCCCCGATGGCTCAGTTTGGCTGGACGACCAGCTCTAGGAAGAGTCTTGGTGGTTTCAAACCACTGTGTTCTTGGGGACCTTCAATGCTGCAGAAATGTTTTGGTACCCTTCCCCAGATCTGTGCCTCGACACAATCCTATCACGGAGCTCTACGGACAATTCAATGCTGCAGAAATGTCAGGAGCAACAGGTAACAGTCTCAGGAGCAACAGGTAACAGTCTCAGGAGCAACAGGTAACAGGTAACAGTCTCAGGAGCAACAGGTAACAGGTAACAGTCTCAGGAGCAACAGGTAACAGTCTCAGGAGCAACAGGTAACAGTCTCGGGAGCAACAGGTAACAGTCTCAGGAGCAACAGGTAACAGGTAACAGTCTCAGGAGCAACAGGTAACAGTCTCAGGAGCAACAGGTAACAGTCTCAGGAGCAACAGGTAACAGGTAACAGTCTCAGGAGCAACAGGTAACAGTCTCAGGAGCAACAGGTAACAGGTAACAGTCTCAGGAGCAACAGGTAACAGTCTCAGGAGCAACAGGCAACAGGTAACAGTCTCAGGAGCAACAGGTAACAGTCTCAGGAGCAACAGGTAACAGTCTCAGGAGCAACAGGCAACAGTCTCAGGAGCAACAGGTAACAGGTAACAGTCTCAGGAGCAACAGGTAACAGGTAACAGTCTCAGGAGCAACAGGCAACAGGTAACAGTCTCAGGAGCAACAGGTAACAGTCTCAGGAGCAACAGGTAACAGTCTCAGGAGCAACAGGTAACAGTCTCAGGAGCAACAGGTAACAGTCTCAGGAGCAACAGGTAACAGGTAACAGTCTCAGGAGCAACAGGTAACAGTCTCAGGAGCAACAGGTAACAGGTAACAGTCTCAGGAGCAACAGGTAACAGTCTCGGGAGCAACAGGCATCAGGTAACAGTCTCAGGAGCAACAGGTAACAGTCTCAGGAGCAACAGGTAACAGTCTCAGGAGCAACAGGTAACAGTCTCAGGAGCAACAGGTAACAGGTAACAGTCTCGGGAGCAACAGGTAACAGTCTCAGGAGCAACAGGTAACAGGTAACAGTCTCAGGAGCAACAGGTAACAGTCTCAGGAGCAACAGGTAACAGTCTCAGGAGCAACAGGTAACAGGTAACAGTCTCGGGAGCAACAGGTAACAGTCTCAGGAGCAACAGGTAACAGGTAACAGTCTCAGGAGCAACAGGTAACAGGTAACAGTCTCAGGAGCAACAGGTAACAGTCTCAGGAGCAACAGGTAACAGTCTCAGGAGCAACAGGTAACAGGTAACAGTCTCAGGAGCAACAGGTAACAGTCTCAGGAGCAACAGGTAACAGGTAACAGTCTCAGGAGCAACAGGTAACAGTCTCAGGAGCAACAGGTAACAGGTAACAGTCTCAGGAGCAACAGGTAACAGTCTCAGGAGCAACAGGTAACAGGTAACAGTCTCAGGAGCAACAGGTAACAGTCTCGGGAGCAACAGGCAACAGGTAACAGTCTCAGGAGCAACAGGTAACAGTCTCAGGAGCAACAGGTAACAGTCTCAGGAGCAACAGGTAACAGTCTCAGGAGCAACAGGTAACAGGTAACAGTCTCGGGAGCAACAGGTAACAGTCTCAGGAGCAACAGGTAACAGGTAACAGTCTCAGGAGCAACAGGTAACAGTCTCAGGAGCAACAGGTAACAGGTAACAGTCTCGGGAGCAACAGGTAACAGTCTCAGGAGCAACAGGTAACAGGTAACAGTCTCAGGAGCAACAGGTAACAGTCTCAGGAGCAACAGGCAACAGTCTCAGGAGCAACAGGCAACAGTCTCAGGAGCAACAGGTAACAGTCTCGGGAGCAACAGGTAACAGGCAACAGTCTCAGGAGCAACAGGTAACAGTCTCAGGAGCAACAGGTAACAGTCTCAGGAGCAACAGGTAACAGTCTCAGGAGCAACAGGTAACAGTCTCAGGAGCAACAGGTAACAGTCTCGGGAGCAACAGGTAACAGTCTCAGGAGCAACAGGTAACAGGTAACAGTCTCAGGAGCAACAGGTAACAGGTAACAGTCTCAGGAGCAACAGGTAACAGTCTCAGGAGCAACAGGTAACAGGTAACAGTCTCAGGAGCAACAGGTAACAGTCTCAGGAGCAACAGGTAACAGTCTCAGGAGCAACAGGTAACAGTCTCGGGAGCAACAGGTAACAGGTAACAGTCTCAGGAGCAACAGGTAACAGGTAACAGTCTCAGGAGCAACAGGTAACAGGTAACAGTCTCAGGAGCAACAGGTAACAAAGGAGTGAATGATCTGGGAGGTCGAGAGAGATAAGTATCTTCTGATTCATGATCCAGAGATGTTTGTTTAGTCATAGGAAATTATTTCAATGAAATTCTGATCAAACAAAGTAACAATTAACTCGGCGAGACGCTCACCCTCGTCGCCATCATTAGGTGAGAGGGGAAATAGATTTTTATTAAACTGAAACACATCCCGTGGCGCCCTGCTGATTTAAGCCCTACGTTAGACACTGAAGAGACCTCTCCTCATGGGGGGTTCATATGGCCGACAGTGGGGAGAGAGAGATACACACAACCCCCGCCGTCTCTCCTCAAGTGCGTGTGTGTGTGTGTGTGTGTGTGTGTGTGTGTGTGTGTGTGTGTGTGTAACTGTGTGTGTAACTGTGTACGTGTGCGTATGTGTGTGTCTGTGAGAGAAAGAGAGAGAAAGAGAAAGAGAGAGACAGAGAGAGAGAGAGAGGGAGGAAGAGAGAGAGACAGAGAGAGAGAGAGACAGAGAGAGAGAGAGACAGAGAAACAGAGAGAGACAGAGAGTAAGAGAGAGAGAGAGAGAGAGAGAGAGAGAGAGAGAGAGAGAGAGAGAGACAGAGAGAGAGACAGAGAGGAAGAGAGAGAGACAGAGAGACAGAGAGAGAGAGAGAGAGATCAGTGGTAATCCCAGAGGGTTAAGGAAATTAAACTATGTTCAGTGGCAATCAAATCAAATCAAACTGTATTTGCCACATGCGCAGAATACAACAAGTGTAGACTTTACCTTGAAATGCTTATTTACAAGCCCTTAACCAACAGTGCAGTTCAAGAAGAAGAAAATATTTACCAAGTAGAATAAAATAAATAGTAATAATAAAAAGTAACACAATAAGAATAACGATAACGAGGCTTCATACAGGGGGTACCGGTACAGAGTCAATGTGGAGGCTATATACAGGGGGTACCGGTACAGAGTCAATGTGGAGGCTATATACAGGGGGTACCGGTACAGAGTCAATGTGGAGGCTATATACAGGGGGTACCGGTACAGAGTCAATGTGGAGGCTATATACAGGGGGTACCGGTACAGAGTCAATGTGGAGGCTATATACAGGGGGTACCGGTACAGAGTCAATGTGGAGGCTATATACAGGGGGTACCGGTACAGAGTCAATGTGGAGGCTATATACAGGGGGTACCGGTACAGAGTCAATGTGGAGGCTATATACAGGGGGTACCGGTACAGAGTCAATGTGGAGGCTATATACAGGGGTACCGGTACAGAGTCAATGTGGAGGCTATATACAGGGGTACAGGTACAGAGTCAATGTGGAGGCTATATACAGGGGGTACCAGTACAGAGTTAATGTGGAGGCTATATACAGGGGGTACCGGTACAGAGTCAATGTGGAGGCTATATACAGGGGTACCGGTACAGAGTCATTGTGGAGGCTATATACAGGGGGTACCGGTACAGAGTCAATGTGGAGGCTATATACAGGGGTACCAGTACAGAGTCAATGTGGAGGCTATATACAGGGGGTACCAGTACAGAGTCAATGTGGAGGCTATATACAGGGGTACCGGTACAGAGTCAATGTGGAGGCTATATACAGGGGGTACCGGTACAGAGTCAATGTGGAGGCTATATACAGGGGGTACCGGTACAGAGTCAATGTGGAGACTATATACAGGGGGTACCGGTACAGAGTCAATGTGCAGGCTATATACAGGGGTACCGGTACAGAGTCAATGTGGAGGCTATATACAGGGGGTACCGGTACAGAGTCAATGTGGAGGCTATATACAGGGGGTACCGGTACAGAGTCAATGTGGAGGCTATATACAGGGGGTACCGGTACAGAGTCAATGTGGAGGCTATATACAGGGGGTACCGGTACAGAGTCAATGTGGAGGCTATATACAGGGGGTACCAGTACAGAGTCAATGTGGAGGCTATATACAGGGGGTACCGGTACAGAGTCAATGTGGAGGCTATATACAGGGGTACCGGTACAGAGTCAATGTGGAGGCTATATACAGGGGTACCGGTACAGAGTCAATGTGGAGGCTATATACAGGGGGTACCAGTACAGAGTCAATGTGGAGACTATATACAGGGGGTACCGGTACAGAGTCAATGTGGAGGCTATATACAGGGGGTACCGGTACAGAGTCAATGTGGAGGCTATATACAGGGGGTACCGGTACAGAGTCAATGTGGAGGCTATATACAGGGGGTACCGGTACAGAGTCAATGTGGAGGCTATATACAGGGGGTACCGGTACAGAGTCAATGTGGAGGCTATATACAGGGGGCACCGGTACAGAGTCAATGTGGAGGCTATATACAGGGGTACCGGTACAGAGTCAGTGTGGAGGCTATATACAGGGGGCACCGGTACAGAGTCAATGTGGAGGCTATATACAGGGGGCAGCGGTACAGAGTCAATGTGGAGGCTATATACAGGGGGCACCGGTACAGAGTCAATGTGGAGGCTATATACAGGGGGTACCGGTACAGAGTCAATGTGGAGGCTATATACAGGGTGCACCGGTACAGAGTCAGTGTGGAGGCTATATACAGGGGGCACCGGTACAGAGTCAATGTGGAGGCTATATACAGGGGGCACCGGTACAGAGTCAGTGTGGAGGCTATATACAGGGGGCACCGGTACAGAGTCAATGTGGAGGCTTTATACAGGGGGCACCGGTACAGAGTCAATGTGGAGGCTATATACAGGGGGTACCAGTACAGAGTCAAAGTGGAGGCTATATACAGGGGGTACCGGTACAGAGTCAATGTGGAGGCTATATACAGGGTGTACCGGTACAGAGTCAATGTGGAGGCTATATACAGGGGGTACCGGTACAGAGTCAATGTGGAGGCTATTTTTTATTTCACCTTTATTTAACCAGGTAGGCTAGTTGAGAACAAGTTCTCATTTGCAACTGCGACCTGGCCAAGATAAAGCTTAGGAGTGTGAACAGACAACACAGAGTTACACATGGAGTAAACAATTAAAAAGTCAATAACAGAGTAGAAAAAAGGGGATTCTATATACATTGTGTGCAAAAGGCATGAGGAGGTAGGCGAATAATTACAATTTTGCAGATTAGCACTGGAGTGATAAATGATCAGATGGTCATGTACAGGTAGAGATACTGGTGTGCAAAAAAGCAGAAAAGTAAATAAATAAAAACAGTGTGGGGATGAGGTAGGTGAAAATGGGTGGGCCATTTACCAATAGACTATGTACAGCTGCAGCGATCGGTTAGCTGCTCAGATAGCACATGTTTGAAGTTGGTGAGGGAGATAAAAGTCTCCAACTTCAGGGATTTTTGCAATTTGTTCCAGTCACAGGCAGCAGAGTACTGGAACGAAAGGCGGCCAAATGAGGTGTTGGCTTTAGGGATGATCAGTGAGATACACCTGCTGGAGCGCGTGCTACGGATGGGTGTTGCCATCGTGACCAGTGAACTGAGATAAGGCGGAGCTTTACCTAGCATGGACTTGTAGATGACCTGGAGCCAGTGGGTCTGGCGATGAATATGTAGCGAGGGCCAGCCGACTAGAGCATACAAGTCACAGTGGTGGGTGGTATAAGGTGCTTTAGTGACAAAACGGATGGCACTGTGATAAACTGCATCCAGTTTGCTGAGTAGAGTGCTGGAGGCAATTTTGTAGATGATATTGCCGAAGTCGAGGATCGGTAGGATAGTCAGTTTTACTAGGGTAAGTTTGGCGGCGTGAGTGAAGAAGGCTTTGTTGCGGAATAGAAAGACGACTCTTGATTTGATTTTCGATTGGAGATGTTTGATATGAGTCTGGAAGGAGAGTTTACAGTCTAGCCAGACACCTAGGTACTTATAGATGTCCACATATTCAAGGTCGGAACCATCCAATGTGGAGGCTATATACAGGGGGTACCAGTACAGAGTCAATGTGGAGGCTATATACAGGGGGTACCGGTACAGAGTCAATGTGGAGACAATATACAGGGGGTAACAGTACAGAGTCAATGTGGAGGCTATATACAGGGGGTACCAGTACAGAGTCAATGTGGAGGCTATATACAGGGGGTACTAGTATAGAGTCAGTGTGGAGGCTATATACAGGGGTACCGGTACAGAGTCAATGTGGAGGCGACATACAGGGGGTACTGGTACAGAGTCAATGTGGAGGCTATATACAGGGTGTTACGGTACAGAGTCAATGTGGAGGCTATATACAGGGTGTTATGGTACAGAGTCAATGTGGAGGCTATATACAGGGGGTACCGGTACACAGTCAATGTGGAGGCTATATACAGGGGGTACCGGTACACAGTCAATGTGGAGGCTATATACAGGGGGTACCGGTACATAGTCAATGTGGAGGCTATATACAGGGGGCACCGGTACACAGTCAATGTGGAGGCTATATACAGGGGGTACTGGTACAGAGTCAATGTGGAGGCTATATACAGGGGGTACCGGTACACAGTCAATGTGGAGGCTATATACAGGGGGTACCGGTACAGAGTCAATGTGGAGGCTATATACAGGGGGTACTGGTACATAGTCAATGTGGAGGCTATATACAGGGGGTACCGGTACACAGTCAATGTGGAGGCTATATACAGGGGGTACTGGTACAGAGTCAATGTGGAGGCTATATACAGGGGGTACCGGTACACAGTCAATGTGGAGGCTATATACAGGGGGTACTGGTACATAGTCAATGTGGAGGCTATATACAGGGGGTACCAGTACAGAGTCAATGTGGAGGCTATATACAGGGGGTACGGAGTCAGTGTGCAGGGCTACAGGCTAGTTGAGGTAATCTGTACATGTAGGTGGGGGCGAAGTGACTATGCATAGGTAACAAACAACCAGCTAGTAGCAGCAGTGTACAAGGGGGGGGGGGGTGTCAATGTAAATTGACCGGTGCCAATTTTTATGAATTGTTCAGCAGTCTAATGGCTTGGGGGTAAAAGCTGTTGAGGAGCATTTTGATCCTAGACTTGGCCCTCCGGTACCACTTGCCGTAGTAGAGAAAACAGTCTATAACTTGGGTGACTGGAGTCTCTGACAATTTTATGGGTTTTCCTCTGACACCACCTATTAAATAGGTCCTGGATGGCAGAAAGCTTGGCCACAGCGATGTA